>NC_045437.1:164593896-164724911 GCF_002776525.5 Piliocolobus tephrosceles
TCTATCTATCTATCTATCTATCTATCTATCTATCTATCTATCTATCTTTCTACCTACCCATCTATCCATCTATCTATCATTTATTTTAAACTTTTGGATGCACTCCAGGCAAGTTAAGAGGTGTAGAGAAAAAGAAGCAATCAAGGGTCTCTAGAGAAACAAGAGCTAAATCTAGAAGGTCTGAGAACAGAGAGAAGAAATATTAAGGAAGGTGAAGAACCAAGGGTCAGCTACGCAAGTAGATTCTGAACAACATGGTAGCAGAAACCCAGGATAGAGTCTAGAAAACAAGAAATCAGAGTTTAGACAAAAAGTTTAGGAACAGGTACAAAATTAGTAGAAACTGTGTTTGGCTCTTAGAATTAATGAATTGCATGCTTTCTGTGTAAGCTCAGATGAGATTCAGAATGTGGGTTGGTTTGGGCTGTAGGCAGGGGTAAGGTAATATGCCTGGCTAGAGTTAGACAGAGACAGGGTGGAGGAAGCTGTTGTTGATAGTCAACACAGCTCAACAGGAACTTCTCTACCTAATACAATCTTTGCAGGAGACCCTAGTAAAGGGAAACCCTAACCAGATGCTCTGATTATCACCATTAGTGAAGAGATTGGAATATTAGTACAGGGCTTATTGGTTCCTCCATGGTGGTTAAAATTAGTGCCAGATGGCTCACCTGACCCATACCCTGTTTTCTGTTCTCATCTATTAAAAAAATAACTAAAAACAAAAATTTTAAAGGATCTGCTATTACTATCACTTCAAATGCTGATATAATATTCATTTCAGTAAGATTAGTAATAATTTGTATCATTCTATAGATCTCATGCATTGTGCATGCACTTCACTTTCTTGATACTAATCTAATGAAACAACTTAATCTCTTTTTGCTTGTAAAAGCTCATAGTGTCCATTTTTCTTCCTGAAAAGCAGAAGTCTTAGAAATGAAATATTGTAGGTGAATTGATAGAGACAAAATAGAAAGATACATTTCTATAAACTACATTTATGTTTTAAATACATGGAATAAATATGTAATCTCTCTAGACATTTTATAATTTAAAAACTATTCCATATTTAAAAAGACTCATTCTATGACATTTATGTAGGATTTTCAATGGTGTGTTCATATAGTCATAGGTTTCCAGAAAAAAAAGAATATAGATGACATTATAATAACCTTTGGCATAAAACTGCATAAATTAGGAGAAACCCTTCTGTTTACTCCTACCCAACTACCCCTTTGCAACTTATAATTACACATAAATAGTTGTTTCTAATTTCTTTGAAGAATTTGATTCAATAATATAGTCATCATCCTTATATAGTCTTATAGAAGTCAAAGCTTCAAATATTCAGGTGGCCCATTGAAATGGTCTATCTAAACCAGCAAACTTTGTTACAATGCTTTTAGTTATTTAAATAAATATTTAAGAATTTCACAATTTATTTTAGCCCTGGGCGTTAGAAACAGACTAATCTTGATAAAGTTTGAAATTGTGTCACTTATATGAGAGCTATACTTTTTTTTTTTTTTTTTTTTGAAAGTAAGAAGAACAAGCACTGAAATCTCTTTCAGAAAGATTTACAGCATTAATAACTTCAGGCTATTTTAAGTCACAGTCAATCTTTATGGAAGAAGTACAGAGATTATACAACAATTATCTTATTTTTTTTTCCTTCTAGAATTGCAAACTTATATTTCATATAAAAGTTATTTGACGAAAACAGTGCATTCACACTTCAAGAATACGCCTAAGGTCATTACTTCCTCTTTTTCTTATTCTTTCCATCTGTGCTCAAATGCTCAATGAAAAAAAAGAAAAAGAGTGCTACACTGAATTTATCAAGCCCAAGCAGGGCCTGAAATGGAAACTTATCTGGTAGTATGAAATACACAGTTGTCTACATAAACCAAATGGACTCTCAGTTTTGTGGGGAGAGACTGGGAACCTGAAGATAAGATGCAGGATCTAAAGATCTATATAGAAATGTCCACAGCAACATTATCCATGATAGTCAAAAATTGGAAGCAGCACTGATGTTTATAAGTAGAAAGAATAAACAAATTTTGGTATAATCATAACAGAATATCCCTCTGCAATAAAAAATATCAAACTACTGATACAGCAAACATCATGCCAATTGAAAGAAGAGTTATAGTAGAATTAGTATATAGTAGAATATAGCAAGAGTAGAATCAGAATTAATGAATTGCATGCTTTCTATGTAAACTCAGATAAGATTCAGAATGTGGGTTGGCTTGGGTACTAGGCAGAGCTAAGGTAATATGTATAATTCCATTCAAAAGATGTGCTAAATAAAACTAATCTATGGTGGGAACAAAAATAAGAACAACAATGGTTGCTTCTGAGGGGCAGAAAGTGGGTACTGACTGGGAAGGGGTGTAGGGAACTTTCTGGAGTGATGGTAATATTTAATATTGTGATAGTTCTGGTAACATTGATGCATGCATTTTTCAAAACACAGAATTCACATTTAAGATGTGTGTCTTTTATTGATTATCAATTTTAATCATAAGAATAAAACTATAAAGAAATGTTGAATTCTAGCTAATACACCTAATGAAGAATTGGGGAAAATGTACTGAAGTCTGCAATGTACTTTGAAATGCATCAAGAAATGAGATGGATTGATCGATATCTATGGGGATGCACAAACAGATGAATAGAGAATAAAGCAATATAGTAAAATGTTAATGGTAGAATCTAGGTGATGGGTATACAGACGTTCACTACAATACTATTTTAACTTTGTGGCATGTTTGACATTTTTCATAATCAAATTTTTTTTAAATGGTAGAGAAGGGTCAACCTTGAAAGAAAGATATCTATAATCTAATGGTGATTTTGTCAAGAAATCTTAGTCTGCTGATGTGCCATTTCATATATTGAAATATATGAAGACATCACAAAACAGCATTCAAGTGTCAACATTCATCTGAGGAACACTGAGTTTCTTATCATGCACGTCTTCATTGTGAACCCTACTGAGCTAAATAAAATTCCAGGGAGTCATTTTTCTACACAATACAAACACGTCCTTCGATTTTTACTTTTTATTTTAAAGTACACCCTATTAACTGATGATCTTATTTTTTAAAATTAGAAACCAAAAGAGGCTGGGCGCGGTGGCTCAAGCCTGTAATCCCAGCACTTTGGGAGGCCGAGACGGGCGGATCACGAGCTCAGGAGATCAAGACCATCCTGGCTAACACGGTGAAACCCCGTCTTTACCAAAAATACAAAAACTAGCCGGGCGAGGTGGCGGGCGCTTGTAGTCCCAGCTACTCGGGAGGCTGAGGCAGGAGAATGGCGTAAACCCAGGAGGCGGAGCTTGCAGTGAGCTGAGATCCGGCCACTGCACTCCAGTCCGGGCGACAGAGCGAGACTCCACCTCAAAAAAAAAAAAAAAAAAAAAAATAGAAACCAAAAGAAATGAAAACATTCTTAGTTCTAGAAATCCCCTAATGGTTACTAATATGGTTGTTGTTTGGTTTTTAGCTAAAAGTGGTGTCTGACTTTCTGGGGGGAAGAAGCGAACAACTTTTTATATACTCTTTGGAAACAATCATCCAGAATTTTTTCTTTTTTTTTTTTGAGACGGAGTCTCACTCTGTGGCCCAGGATGGAGTGCAGTGGCCAGATCTCAGCTCACTGCAAGCTCCGCCTCCCAGGTTTACGCCATTCTCCTGCCTCAGCCTCCCGAGTAGCTGGGACTACAGGCGCCCGCCACCTCGCCCAGCTAGTTTTTTGTATTTTTTAGTAGAGACGGGGTTTCACCGTGTTAACCAGGATGGTCTTGATCTCCTGACCTCGTGATCCACCCGTCTCGGCCTCCCAAAGTGCTGGGATTACAGGCTTGAGCCACCGCGCCCGGCCAATCATCCAGAATTTTTACAGGTTCTTTCTATGTCAAAAACTGTGGTCATGGGGATCCTCAACAATAAGTGAAAAATACTTAGGCTGATTTATCTCGAGTCTGGTTTGTCTCAACATGATTCCTTCAAACATCTCATCACTAAGTTGCTATTTAGTTGTCTGCAGGTTGTTGGCATCTGCAATTTTCATTTTAGAAAATGAAGGCCTGTATGTGGGCTTTGGGATGACGGATAGCAGAGTCACATATTTGCAAAGTTTGTGACAAGAATGACAACTCTCTCAAGACATTGTTCATTGTGAGTCAGATTCAACATATACTGCTCATTCTCAATGTTTCTTTGGATCTAGATTTATCTGTTGCTGAATACAGGATCTTTCCACATTGTGTTATAGGATATAAAATGTTTCCACAATGTTGTCTCTGACCTTAAAGCCTCCTTGGCTGTTCCATAGCTGCAACTCTGCCCTGCAAGTCAAGGATGGAGCCATTTTAGCAGCAACTCGAATCTGTGCCCTCAGTTTGTGCTGGTTTGTTGTTGATGTAAATATATGCAGTTGCTTTGCCATGACTTCTTGATACTAAGTTAGCTACACACTCATCAAGAGCTCAGAAATTGGATGCAAATCTATTGATAATCGTATCAATTTATGCCATTTCAATTTTTTTCTGTCCATTACCATCCAGGCACTTTGGTGGTGGATTACTAATCTGTTATCTTTTTCTTTCACTTAACGTGAAAGAATTCGCTTAATGAAAACAAGAATTGATTTCATGTTTGCTATCCTTTCATGCCCTTTCCCCCAAATTTTCTGTGCCAGAGACATGGGGCTGACTGAATCAAAAAAAGTCTCATCAAGGAGAAGAAACAGCAACTAATGTGTTATTTATGTGATACAGTGTTTTTTGCATTTTGTGTTTTTTATTTTTCATTTTTATGTAAAAACAGTTGGAATGCCAAAGATGGAGAGTCTCAACACATGCTCCATTTAATCTCTGATTGTTAAAAGTCAGACTGTGAAAAAAAAAAAAAAAAAAAAAAAGTGCTGTTTTTAGTAGGAAAAGCCAGAGCTTCTATACACATTAGCTGAAATAGTATTCAGTCTCTACAAATACCTTTTAATGGATCCAAGAAGGAAAATAAAAGTTCTTTTTATCTGTCATTTTCACTAATGTCATGAACTTTGAGTATATAAGGGTTACATGTGCTCCTTTATCTTATTCTGTCCTTTACTTTTCTTGTTTCCTAGTTTCTAAATACAAATTTCTACACTGTAAAAAAATGCACGATTGTTCTGATTTATTTCACACTAAGTTTACGTCTATGCTTGCCATTTTCATGTGCATTCACACAAATCTTCTATTCAATTAGCCATCTGGAGTAAAGAGTCTTTCTTTTCTGTAATATTTGGTATATTAGGGACTTCGGTTTTCTCTGTTTTATCATAATCTGAATTCTCTTTGTCCATGCTATATTTTTTTGTAAATTTTATACTCATATAAAAATATTTTTTCTCTAACATGACATTTTAAAACTAGAAAAGGCCTTTGAGGCACCTAGACCAAAACCCAAAATTCTTTTTTCTAATTACAAAGAAAGAGTACTGGAGCCATGAAGTCATACCTGAAACCCACATATCCTGACTTCCCATCTCTTTTTGTAGGCCTGTGTATAATCTCAAACTATTCTTATTCTTTGACTTCCGGCTTTAGTCCATAGGTAAGGCAACTATTAATTTTCTATAGATAAAAGGGTTATGTACACTCAAATTTTGAAGAATTTCCTTGGAATTAATTTTTCTCCTGGAGTCCAAGAATATAGCTTGGAAGCTAAACTTTTCAAAGTTATTTGAATGGCACTGTCTCATTCTGTCTTTCTCTGCTCTTTCTGTCCCTTCCCCCCTTTCTTTGTTCCCTTGCCTCCTCTCATCTTTCTCTACTCCCCTTTTGCCTTTCCCTGTCCCCATTTCCCCCACATCTCTTTGGAAAAGTTTCTAGAATTTGATCGCAAAACTTAGTGCAGCAAGTTTTGGGCCTGTTTTAGTTCACAGCTGATTGTAATGAGCCATTATACTTACGACTTTTGAATTGTATTGCTTCATCATTTGTGTGAACCCCCTACTAAGCAGCAGTTTGTACTCTGGTGACAGCAACAGAATCATGTGTTGTTTTCTGAAAGATGTGGCGAGATGGAAGTACTGGAAGTGTGCTACCACTCTGGCAAGACACATTCAGTTTTCCCTTGCTAATTCACATATTTTTTCAATAAGGTGTTATTAGCCAGTCTTGGGGAGCTGAGACAAAAGATGATGTGATTCAGGATCTAGTGAAATGCCAAACTGTGCATCTTTCAGAGTTTTGCAGATAGAACATCATCCATCCATTATCTATTCAAGGAACTACTCTGTGCCAGGTACTGTACAAGACGTTAATGATACAAAGGTGGATGACGCATATATTCTGCTTTGAGGAACTCATGCTTCTTTAGGACGACAGAGAAGTAAGCCAAGGTGATGTGTGAGCTCAGCAGTGGAGCATATCACTCAACAGAGGAGAAAGGGGACTTTAAAAATTATCAGGAATGATTCCTGAAGGAGGTCACAGTTAAACTGCCTCTAAGGATGAATAGGGATTAGCATGTAAAGACAGAAGAGAAATCTAGGTCAATGAATATCATTTGTAACAAACTGATGTTATGACAATAAATGTCCTTCCTGTTCTTGGAACTTCAATGAACAAAAATTTATAAATTTTAGGCAATGTTTTTCAACTCCCAAAACAAAATAAGGAAATTGCAATGATGTCCTCTGTACTAAAGAATTCAGCTACAGAGTTCTAAGCCTGCTCCCTTTTTATGTCCAATCAGATAATTCCAAAAGGTATTATTATCTGTCACACTTGCTCTATTCACCACTTTTTCCTCACCAAACATACATAATTGGCAGCTGATAGTGGAAGAGATGGGGGAAGAACACAAAGGGGAGTACAATGGAGAGATGACTGAGCATTAAGTCAGCAGTCTAGAGTCCACCCACAGCTCCAACCCTCTCCCCATCTCTGATCTTGAAAATAGCATTGAACCCCTCTGTACTTCAGTCCGCTCAACTTTTCATTGGGACAGAACAATATCTTTACTTCTTGACAACATAATGGAGAATAACAAATGAGAAATAAGGAAGTAATATAGAAAGTGTACAGCATTCTACAGATATAAGCTATTACTATCTATATATAGGGTACATATAACAGCCCTGTCTGTGCAAAAATAATGCACATATCCATCTATATGCCAAGGGAATGAAGGGAGCATGCACTGTTTCCCAAAATGATAAACTCCATGTCTGTTCAGTACATAGGTTCTGTGCATTTCCTTTATAGTTCTTCACACCTGTAATAGTTAATGTTCACTTTCTCTGTTAGGTCTGAGATTGTATTATTCACTACCATATTCCCTGCACCTAGTAAACTGCCTGGGAATATGATGAAGGGGAGGAACCAACATAGTTCTCAGTAAATTTAGTCTGACTAAAGAATGAAGATTTTAAACCTGAATTATATAGCAGGTCAACATTTTACTAGCTCTGAAGACATACTATTTTAATTGTACACAAAGTAATGGTTGGAGAGATTAATTTCCAGTGGATTTTCTTACGTGGTACTTTTGGCCAGCTGTGATCCTTTTTGAACATGCATAGGAGTATTCTTAGCCATATTCCATTTATTCAATGCACAGTTGTTAGACAGCTACAATATAGATTTATGGCATTTAACTATGTTCTGTGCAGAGAAACAAGAAGTATTTAATAGGAGCCTCCTATCTATATAAAGTTATCTGGCCATACAAATCAACGAGTGTTCAAGTGTGCAATGAGGAGTTCAGGCCAAAATAGTACAGTAGTTTAAAGGAAGGAAAGACATGGGCTAGTCAGGAAATGACTTCGTGGTGCATTAAAATAATAGCTAATGTTTATTGACTGCTTGCCAAGTGCCAGGCACTGGCCTAACTCTTTTATACATATTAACTCATTTAGTGCTCACAACAACACTTCACTTAGGTACCATTATATTCTCATTTTAAATTCAAGGAAATTATAGCTGAACGTGGCTTAGTAACTTGCAAATTTCCATAGCAATAGAGCTGAATCAGAACCTACGCAGTCTTACTCCAGCACCTACACTCTAAATTACTATAATATGCCCCCTCCAATAAACCTTCAGGGCTGAGTCAGATGTGATTAGTCAGAGAAAATAAATAAGAATGGGGGAAGAGTGAGTAAGAACAAAGTCATGGAGATAGGATAAGAATAGCTCAGTTCGAATGTAGGTATGTTAGGTCATTCTTGCACTGCTATAAAGAAATACCGAAGACTAGGTAATTTATAAAGAAAGGAGGTTAAATTGGCTCTTGGTTCTGCAGTTTGTACAGAAAGCATGGTGTTGGCATCTGCTCAGCTTCTGGGGAGGCCTCAGGAAATGAAAACAAGGGTAGAAGGTGAAGGGGAAGCAGGCACATCACATGGCTGGAGCAGGAGCAAGGGGGTCAGAGCTGTACACGTTTCAACACCAGATCTCATGAGAACTCACTCACTTTTGGGATGATAGTACCAAGAGGATGGTGCTAAACCATTCATGAGAAATCTGCCCCTGTGATCCAACCACCTCCCACCAGGCCCCATCTCCAACATTGGGGATTACAATGGAACATGAGATTTGGGTGGGGATACACATCCAAACCATATCAGTAGGATTACAGCTGAGCAACAGCAGAAGTCTGATTTAGAAAGTTCAGATGAATTGATACTACGAAGTCTTGAAAGATAAACTGAATAACCAGTAGAGACTGGTTACCGAGAGTTTGGCCAAGTTTAAATACGTTAACACAGTGACGTGCAGAGGTATGCAATAGAATCTGTGCCTTCGGTCTTTGAGGCAACAATTATTTTCCCAGAAAGAAGAGCATGCCCATCTCTGAACACTCTGCTTTGGCTGCCTCACCACCATCCCTTGTCCTCTTCCTAACAGCCCTGATTTCCATGTGGGCATCCATCAGGCTCCATGACTGGAGAGGGTGAATGAGGCTAAGCCAATCAGAGACTTTGGGCTCTCTGACAACAAAGACATTCAAATCTGCATTACCTTCAGACTTTTCCTTGAGGTGTTTAGGCAAAGCATGGGGTTGAGAGTAGGAATATGCGGCCAGAGGAGCTAGGCCAGGAATAAACCCGACTCACAAGGTAGAGCACAACAATGAGAAATAGAGCTCAGACTCTCATGATATAACTGACCTATCAATCCCACATGCCTGAAGCCCACCCAACTTCTGAACTCTTCAGAGAGGTGAACCACTATATTCTCTTTGTTATTTAAGCAGGTTTGAGTAGGTTAGCTATTATTACAATAAAATGGTAAGTAATATATTGCTTCATGCTAAGGATTTCACCTTGATTTTAGGACAACTAGAAGCTCTCTCTGAGCTGGGTGACACAGCTCATAATATTATCTCCTTCTTTTCATGACCCGCTCTTCAGGACATCACCTGGACAAATCCCAGTGATTTTTCATAGTTCAGCCCTGAAGCCTCAAATCCCAAGTCAGTATCATCTTTCCCAGGACTGCTGACGTCTCTGCAATCTGGAGCTTATAAAGACACTGGGGTGACCGAGGAATAGCTGTATATCATCCCCAGGGTTTTCACATCAAAGGACCCAGTGGAGGCCTCATCCTGTTCAAAATGACAAATTAAAATGAATCCCAGAGCTTTATTCTCTAAGAACATAAGACATGTTTTCTTTTTGAACATTTCATTGCACTGTCTTCAGAATCAAGCTCTCTAAAGAATGTTATTATACCTTGAGCTTCTTGACACATTTCCTAATAATTTGAAGCTTCTGACATTTATACAATAAAAGATTGCACTCTGCAAAAGAAAAAAAAAATCAATGAATCTTTTTGGCAATCGTCCTAAATCTGTAGAGATTAAGTTCACTTCCCAGACATTGCTATTTCATATCAAACACAGAGTCACGCAGTATAATTAAGATAGTTGTAGAACCATATATTTCATGCCCTAGCTGTCTGCTTTAAACTATCTTGGGAAGTTCAGAAATAATAGGGAAGCTACATCTTAACCAGAGTAATTACATTTGCTAAGCAGAATGGGATGAGCAAGAGCTATGTAAAAGAATAAAATAAATCCACCACAAAACCAAGAACTTCTACATTCATTCTGATATATAAACCTTGCTGATAAAAAAGAAAAAAATAATAAAGGGAATAAAAAGAAGAAAGGCTCACCTCCAGTTACAACTCCCAGGAGAATGGCAGCTATTATTTCCTATTGAGTTGGTACTTACCACACAGAGCCTGAACAATTCATACAGAAAAATAAACCATAACATTCCTGTTTATTATTACTTTAGCTGAGAGGTGGTGACATTAAACAGTTCTGCACTGCTGCTATAAATCAGCAGGCTAGAGATGTTCTCAGCATGGGACTAGGACTCCTTGGAAACCACTCTCATCAAAGCAACCAGCTGTCAGAATTCTTCAAATTAAACTGTTATTACAGTAGTATTCATTAGTCAGTTACTGGCTATTAAGATATTTTTATATCAGCACCATTGACATTGGTTGTTGCTTTTTAATATGCAACTTATATATAAACATGATTCAGTGGCTCATGTGAGGCCGACAGCCTCTATTAGAGCTTGGTGTCCTCTGTCTAAAGGCTACTGCAAAGGGTTGCTGTCTTATCCATGCACACTTGAATTTCTCTGGGAAGCTGGATGTTTGTTCTGGTGGTCGGAGTGGGGAGAGGGCTAGTAATAATATATTTCAACACTAGTATTTGCTCAGCAAATTGATAGCTCAACATCAGAAATTATAACTCTTAAAGCTGTTACTGAGCCCCTGATGACAGTGGTTTATGCTCCTCCAACTTGACACTCTGGGTTTCTGTTTAGATGCTGAGCATGTGTTTAACTTTTGCCTGAAGTCCAAAACTAAACAAAGGATGTAAAATGGAATATGTGGAGAAGTGAAGAGGAGAATCAGTCTACAGGCTCGGGTAGAAAGAAAAAGTATGACAGGTATTAATTGAAACAGTGTTCTTAGCATTTGGAAAAGTTCTTAAGCCTCAATTTAGTTTCAGGGCAAATTTAACCTAAATCATTTTATTCCAACTAGGGAAAAAAAGACACATACTAACTATTAACTGGCTTAGAAAGATTAATATGATACTTATATGCATACCACAAACTCATTCGCACATGGAAACCACAGAGTTTTTACTTTTCCCCAATTCTCACTTTAATCTTCATACAGCATAGAGAATACTAGCCTATTTAATTGAAATAGAGAGAATTCAGTCCAAATTGTTTATTTTGTAGATGACAAAAATGAGACTCAAGGAATTAGCTTACTGGTATCAGCCTTAATTTTGTTTTCCTCCTCTCTGTTTTCTAAAACATGTTGGAGCTCCCTCCTCCACTTGGAAGATAAGACGTTTCCTGATCCTCAGACCCATAAGATGCCAATACACAGCATATAAACAATCTCTGCCTCTGCTGCAAGGAGTTGCAGCATTTCTCATTTCCTCTGACCCAGAATTGAGATACCAGGGGTTCAACACGGGGGTAGGGTTTCACTGGTTGTAACTGGCTTGTGCCAGCTCTTACGAGACAATTGTTAAAGTTTCAGGAATTTTGTGATCAATTAACATCATGTTAGTAGTATTCAATGGACTATTTATATCACAAACACTACAAACGGGCAAAAACCACAAATCAAGGTTGTTGTTGTCGTGGTTACTATTGTTGTTTCTTCTGAAGATCCAGTTGTTACCCAATTACCAGTACACCACTGGTTCACTGCTGAGTCTCTTTGCTACATCCAGACCAGGGAGAGTGTGCTCCACCGATGAACATGGCCACAACCAACCCCCTGAAGTTCATTTACTAAACAAATATTTACTGAATGCCTACCTTATTTCAGATACTTTGGCCACCTCCTACCATTGTGCAGAACAAGTAAGGACTGCCTGCACACCTCAAAGCAGTCTTAAAATTGTGAAAACACATTGTTCCAAATCTCTCAAAGAGATTCACAGAACTATGGGCTTGTAGGATGCAATCTATAGCTTGGTGTCTGTCAAGAGGGGTGCTTTTTCTTATTTACTTAAAGGGACATTCTGGGCCAACAGTGGGCCCTGAATGCTGTGCATATGCTAAAGGCACCGGAGTGTGCAAGCCAGACAAAGTCCTGGCTGCAGAGCTCACCTTCCAGAACTGGAAGAAAATGAACATGATAATTTCAGAATGTGACAGCACCTTGAAGAAAAACCACCAAGAAGATGTGAGAGAAAGACGGAGGTGGTGGGAGGGGTGCTGCTTTGGGGAAGGAGTTCAGGACTGGTCTCTGTGGTCTGCGTAAAGTGCACGCCAAACAGAGAGAACAAGAGCCAGTGCCCAGAGTGAAAAGGGAGTGTGTGTTACTAAGGACAGACAACAGCCCATGTTACTTGGAGCAGAGTGAGAAACACAGGGAAGGGTATGAGTTGGGGACAAAGAGGTAAGCAGGGGCCCTAGTTGTCCATGAAATGGAAGTTAGATATTATTGTTTGGGTAATGAGAAGCTATTGCAATGTTTTAAGCAGTGGAGTGATTTGCATTTTTAAAAGATCATGCAGGCTTTCATATGAAAATCAGATTGTAAGGAAACAAAAGTACGTGCAAGAGACCAGTTTTTACAAGGCTGGATGCCTCTCTCCCCAAATCTGAGTACACACTCCCCAAGATGGGGCTTCTCCTTTGTGTTCTTTATTTTAAAATCTTATCCCTGCACCTCAGCCCAGACTTCCTGACTTAACCACCACTTACCAGTCCAAGACCCAACTTCCATCTCTGAAAGCTTGTGTTTGGTTTTCTTTGATTTATTAACAATATATCATATCATGGTGTCTATACTAGAATAAATCAAAAGATAATTTAAGGAACACAAGGCATCAAAAACAGAACAAGAGCACCAGGACAAAGGAAAAATAATCCTGGTACATGCCAGATTAAATGCTGAGTTTGAGATTAGATTTCATACCAGGGTTATTAGCCTTTGTTAAATCAAGTTTAGTTTAAAGCTGCCTCCTTACATATTTTAAGTTTGGCCTAAAGTTTCTCTGTACAGCATTAACTATAGCCTAAATGGGAGTGTTAAACAGACTATAGTCTACGCTTGTGCCAATCACCAAATTTTGACCAATCAAATGTGGCCAAATATTCAGACCGTGTCCAAATAAGACAAACATCGAACTATAACCAATCCAGTTGTTTCTGTACCTCACTTTAGTTTTCTGTACGTCACTTCCTTTTTCCGTCCATAAATCTTCCACTATGTGGCTGCCCTGGAGTCTCTGAGCCTGCTCTGGCTTGAAAGGCTGCCCAATTTGCGAACTGTTCATTGCTCAATTAAACTCTTCAATTTAATGTGACTGAAATTTTTCTTTTAACACCTTGCGGGGCTAAAGATCCCTTTTCTAAATCGGTTCTAAGTCCTGGAGGCATGTTGGTGTCACCTGAAGGACTTATAAAAATACCTATGCCTAGGTTCAATTCCAAGAGTTTCTGATTTCACTGGTCTATGGCAGAACTGTGATACTGGAGTTTTTTTTTTTTTTTTTTAATCTACCCAAATAATTTTAATGGATAACCATAATTGAAATTATGCTTCTAAATGCATGGGCATTTAGCCAGGAAGAAAGGAAAATTGATATATGGAGCAATAGCAACAAGACCTTCCCACCCTTGAGCCTGAAATGAGGAAGAGTAGTACTACTTTTTTTTTTTTTTTTTTGCCATGAAGGATGCAGGTGGAAAGTTAATTTGCAATACAGAGACCAAATAGCAAAAAAAAGGAAGTATTTCCAGAAATCAGAGCCTTAGCTAAGTCTAGATCTAAGCTATCTCAAAAAAGAAATGTAAGCTGTCTCAAATACTAGATATCTAGAAGTGACTATTTAAGAGCAACTGGCTCTACTTCACACTTATACAATTTAAAATACAAATCTAAAGTGGAATAATGTGAGATCTCTTTCCAAAAGACTTAACTGCCACTCAGATACTCAAAGCTTGAAAGGAAACACATACCCAAATAAATATCAAAAGGGAAGTTCTCTCTTGCCTTCCAACCATCTGGCTCAAACCCCTTCATCTCCCAAAAAATAAACACTAGTCAGGAAATGATACAAAAGAGCAGAGCTGGTGTTGGAGAATTCAGAAGAGGAGAGGCAATGGCACACACTGCTTTCCTACTATGTATCAAGCATTGTGAGGGACATTCCCCAAATTACCCCATTTATCATAAAAACGATCCAGTGTTAGCATCATTTCTATTTCACAGTTGTTTAAACTGAGGATTCAAGTATTAAGTACTTTTATTAAGATCCCACATCTAGAAAGCCACAGAGAAGGGTTCAGAGCTCCAAAACCCACGTTCTTCATTATGCTATGCTTCAATCAGCCAAGATAAGGTGGGGCAAAGGGAATGAAGAAACTAGGCAAATTGGAAATCAGGTAGATACTGAAAAATGTACAAAATTAAGAAGCTGAAGAGAGACAAATGCCAAAATTAAGAAGTTGAAGGTGGACAAATTTCTGCCTGGAATCCCTGACGTAATATCTCTGCTCCCTCCTTTCTGGCACAGAGAGGAATAATTCCAAGTAGGAATTTAACGTGGAATGTTGAGGGACCCCAGGCTAAGAATATGGCATGGACAAGAGAGTCAGCAAAATGAGGGATGGGAGAAGACAGAGCCACCTGGGACTCGTCGCACCAATTGCCGATGACTTGCCTTGTGAGATGGGAGACTCTTTTCTTCCTCCTCACCTATCCCAGAAGAGCATTTCACAGAGACCTACTTTCAAATGTCACATTTCCCACTTTTTCTTTGTAAAACTGTCAAGAACACTTCCTGCCTTCTTGTATGTTTATTTTATGTAGGAGCTTGTTCATTTATGGTGATATGGATAAAAAGAGCTTTGGGATGTTTCTCTTTTCTTTTCGGTTTGCAAAGGGATTTTGAGAGTGCTGAGGAATAGTGTTGTTCTTTCTCTGTGAAATAAACATTTGCTGACATGGACCAAGGAAGCAGAAGTGAATATTTTCTGCCCGCTGCAACACTTCTCAGCTTATTTCGTTTGAGCCACTTAGACACCTCGCTTCTAGTTAAGCAATTTCATACAGAACTCTTTTTTCCATTATGAAATCATTGTTGTTCCTTAAGGGACAAAATATCTTCTCAGCAAATGAAAAACTTGATTCTAATCATTTACTCTACTCAGTAATTAACATTTTGCCAAACTACTAAGAATGCAACGACACACAGAAGAGCATTTTCATGAGGGTTTATGCATGTTTCCCAGCCTGCTTCTTTTTAATTTTTAAAACTCTCACAATAATTCTCTTAAAGATTCTATCAAACTACCTTTCTCAGTCTCTGTGAAATCCGAGTTATTATGAAGACAGACACTATTTATAAATGGCTAGTGGACATCAATATTCTGTCCATTCATTCAGTACCTATGGGCCTTTTTCTTTGTTTTGTTTTGAGTCCCAAAGAACAAGACAAAGATAAAGTCGAACACAAAGCAGTCACTCTTTGCTGAAGAGTGTAATGATATCAGAGGCAGCCAAACTGGTTATCTGTTAGCGAGGCTATTTGAATCCTGCTGCCTCATTGGTTTCCTTGTTATAAAGGTTGCTCTGGCCTTTCCCCACACTTGGAGAAAATTTTATTCATTGCAATGTCACACCTGTGAAATAGAGCTCTTTGATGACAACACTGCCTCAAGATAGAAGGTAACCTTTGCTTCACTATCAGGCAGCTGGGGAAGTGCAGCCATATCTCAGGGCTGTGAGTGATGTCATTGAAAGGCAAGGCTGTTAGAAGGAAAACCAAACACAAAACACTGGACTCCCACTGCATTCTCTCCAATAAGAAGACATTCCATCCGAGAACAACTGTCATGGCTGGGTTGGATTACTCCGAAATTGCCAATGGCACGCCAGAACAAAAGGCATTGATAGCTGCCAGAAACCCAAACTGTGATACAAAAACAATTATGTCATGGTTTCGTAGGTGTGTTTCCTCTTTTTGTTCTGTTGCCGCAAGGAAGAGAACTTTATCCCTATAGATAAAACTCAAAGGTAGAAGGCCAAACTGAGAAAAGATGGTGTTGGAGACTTTTTAAATTTCTAGTGAAATCTGGTGACGCTTCTAACCCACAACTCCTAGCTCAGACTTTAAGTTGGTAGTTACTCAGCTTACTCTTACTTTAACATAAAATAAAAGCAGTTTCTCTGTTTAGAGATGTATAAGCCTCCATTAAAAAAAAAAAAAAAATCAGAGACTTCTTTATGATCTGCTTTATTCTGAAATAATAACTTTTCTTAAGTGTATGCTATTCTTAAGCTCAGTATAAAAGAAACTTTGAACTATTGACCTTATGGATGATAGGGGCAGGTACCATTCACAACCTTTTCAAGCAGCCATTTCAATTTTCTGAGGGTGAATTTTTTTCCCTCATATTAGGCAACTCTGGTATCTTTAAAGATTAATTATTCACTTTGTGAATTTTCTGGACCTTTTGTTCCTTTTCTTTCTCTCTCCTGCTGCATTATCATGACATGACTATTCACCCTGTGTCAAAGGGAACTCAAGGATATAGAACTCACACCAGCCAGCATGGCTCCTTGGAAACAAGTTTGGCAAAGAATATCGTGGGTGAGGAAGTACTGGGAATTTCTAGCTAAAATAAAGTTTTAAGAGTTTTCCATGGATTTTTTGGCTTTCTTTGGTCTCAACATTTCCAATCGAAACATAATTGAAATACAACTGTTTCATGTATCAGCATTTGAACACAGCACAATCCATTGATGTAGTATGATGTTTGGAGTAGTGGAACATCTGGTAAGAAACAGGGGTTCTGACACTTGTCTAAACTATAGATGTTGTAATTGTTACTTTTCTATCCAGTGTTTATAGAAGAGTAGAATTTTCCACATTGTTGACATAATTTATATATTAAAATCATATGGAGATGTTGTTTCAAGACATACATATGTAGTATCCAAGGCTAGAGATTCTAATTTAGTTGTCTGTGATGGGGATGAAGCATGTGTGCTTTTTAAAACTTTCTAGGTGCTTCTCAACTAGACCACTAACTGAAAACCAATGGTGTAAAGATTTATTTTTTTATACTTTTTAAAAATGACATTTAAAAATTTTTAAGTTAAAAAAAAATAAGTAAATAAATAAATAAATAATTTTAAGTTACATCTCCACTATGTATTTTATTTTTTGTTTGTGTTTTTTTGTTGTTGTTGTTGTTATTTTTAAGACGAGGTTTCATTCTGTTGCCCAGGCTGGAGTGCAGGGACAGGATCTTGGCTCACTTCAACCCCTGCTTCTTGGGCTCAAAAGATTCTCCCACCTCAGCCTACTAAGTAGCTGGGACTACAGGTGTGCACCACCACATCCTGCTAATTTTTTATATTTTTTTGTAGAGGAAGGATTTTGTCATGTTGCACAGGCCAGTCTCCTACTCCTGGACTTAAGCAATCCACCTGCCTCAGCCTTCCAAAGTGCTGGGATTACGGGCTTGAGCCAGCTCATGGGACTCTACTATCTACTTTAAAAAGAATCTCCTGGATACTGTTTAAATGTCTTATACATGGTATCTGTATTTCCATGGTCAAATTTTCTCAAGATCCACTCCATTAAGTTGCATGCTAAGATCCTGATGGCTGTATTCATTTTAGTTGGCAAAATTAGATTTCTCAATCTCATCAATTAGGGAACAGACATATAAATTCCTGTTGTCAAATGTTTAACTTTAAAATTACACGCTGTAGAGTAAACAAAAGATTGGAGTATGAGTCAGAAATGTGGGTTCTAAACACAACCATGCCACTAACTTAGAGGTCAGTATCTGCATTGGTTAAATGTGGGTTGGATTTAGGTGTGGCCTGAGATCCTGTTCAGATTCAGCATATGTGATCCCATTTACACTCTGATCCTGTGTGAAATGGACTGGCAGTTGCTAACAGAAATAACGAGTGCAGGAGAGGTTGCCTTTGCTGCTTTCCAGAGGGTTGCTGTAGCTATCAAGTCAGGAATACCCAGGAGCTAAGCTTCCTCTGTGCCATCTGCTCCAGCAAGTAATGGCTTAGTTCACACAACCCGCTGTCTAGGTAGCAGGCCTTGGACTGTCAGCTCACCCGTCAACTTCAGTCCTGTTAGATTCATGACCCCTAAAGGTATTAGTTGCCTGATTAACTGACTGATGATGACTGACATGTATACACAATTAACTCTTTAGTCTCACTAGCCCTCAAATGAGACCCATATGTTCCTAATCTACAAATATGCTTTAGTCTCTCCTCCCATGGTGAAATCACAATTGGGCACTTCTCGGGAGATATAGACCAGTGATTTTTAAGCACCTTTGCAGTCACGCAAAATTTCCACTCCATTGACTGTTCCATACCACACTTGATAATGCCTGTCTTTTATATGTGATTTTACAGCCATCTACAGAGATTACACATAGAGAAGTACACTTTTTTTTTTTTCTTTGCCAAATCATTCTTAAGCTACCGCTGACTTAGTTTGTCTCCATTGTTTGCATCTGGACATTTGGGCTACAAATAATTTTTCCACTAAAACAATTTCTGTTAAAAATACTCTATACACATATCAACAACACTAGTTAAATACTAACACATCGTACTGTGTGTACTAATATGCAAATACGTGATTCACGGTAAGAGTTGCTTATTTGTGCATCTGTGACATGAAGTAAGTTGAATTATCACTTTTAATTTAGAAATGCCTACAATTTCTTGAACATGGAAATAAGTAAGGCTTGGATGGGTAGATTTTAGTAGACCTAACAGCCCTTTGCCAGTTTAAATATATGCCACCTACTTTGCTTTTTAGAATCCTTCCAAGTGGCTTTCTTATAAAGAAGGAAGAAAATCTGTTTTCTATATCACGCTCATTTCCTGAGGATAGTAAGCCATTGAGGAAAGGAACAATATCTAGTCTTTATTTGTACCCCAAAGTGGCAGTTCTCTGTGCTTCACATGAGTCAATAGCCCAGATTATCATATATTCTCCCCATGTGTCCAAACATTGACCCACACTTCATCCATGCATTCAACAAAACCATCCTGTGAGTTTCTACTATGGATAAGTACTCTACACGGCAGTAACTGTAGTACTCTACAGTGAGCAGTGTGCAAGGAGACACCATCCCTATGGCTCAAAGAAGACCAATAAAAATAAGTAAATAAATGAATAAAAAAGATATATTTTGGAGAGTATTAAATGCTAAGAAAGAAAAAGAAGGGCAATGTGATAGATGTAAGCTAGAGAATTATTTTCTTTGTTTACTAATAAAAAAACTATACTTAGTAGCACTCAGAATGTCAGCAAAACAGCTGCAACTTTTTTTTTTTCAATTACAGAGTGATATTCAGTTAACAGAACAACCATGATTTCATATAAGCTGCATCAGAGACAACTAAAGATAAAAAAACCACCATCCTTATATATAACTAATTCGTGCTGTGTACCAAAAACAACCTGCTTTATATTTCCATGCCAATTTGCAACCTCCGTACTGTACCAGGCAAGGTTAGTGGCTTTGGAAAATGCCACCAGCATGGGCTATTTAAAGACACATGTGGTAGTATGTTAACTACATAATAAAGACACTACAGTTTAAAAACAAATCATCCACAGCCTTATGTTTCCATTTTTGTTTTAATTCAAAGGAATGCATTGTGTATGGGGCAGGGTAAGTGCTTTTTAGAACAGAAAAAAACACTTTGCTAGAACCGACTTTTTCATCATCATCATCTTCATGCTCCTCATCTTCCTTTTCTTGCTTTTTTTTCAGCCTTGACAACTCCCTTTTTTACTGCATCAAGTAGGCAGCAGTATGCTTTTCATATTTTCCCATCAGCTTTGCAGCCTTCTTGTCATAAGGCTGCTCATCATCTTCAGCAGTGCTATTGTACATCTCTCCCAGTTTTGTTGCTACATCACCAATGGATAGGCCAGGATGTTCTCCTTTGATTTTTGAGCGATTCTTGAACTTTTTTGTTTCCCCTTTAGGAGGGATATAGGTTTTCATTTCTCTTTTGTAATGGGCCTCATATGCCATGGCCATGTCTTCACATTTTTCCTTTCTCTTTAGCAGACATGGTCTTCCATCCATCTCAGCACTTCTTAGAAAATTCTGAGAAGCTGATTAAACCATCTGAGCTCTCCTCTTGCGCTGCTCCTGACAAGTTTGTACAAAGAATATGTACGATGATATTTTGCCTCTTGGCTTTTTAGGATCTCTTTCTCCTGTGTTTGGTTATTTTGCACAGTGCCTCTTACTTGCCTGAGTGCTGTCTCTATGGAGCTCAATGGACAGCAGTGGCTCTGAGAGTGGGAGCCAGATGCCCAGAGGATTACTTTAGATTAAGAAGGGAAGAAAAGCTGTGCTGAGGAGGCAGCAATTTAAGTTGAACCTTAATGGGAAAAGAAAAACTAGCAGGTGACATGAAGAAAGAGAATCCAACGGCTGAGGCCCCAAGACAGCCACAAACATGGTGTTTTTGAAGAACAAAAGGCCAGTTGTATGGGCAAGATGGAGAAAAGAGAAAGAGATCAGAGAGGGAAGTGTAAACCACAGCAAAAAGGTTGGATATTATTCTAAGTGCCCCAGTGAGCTGTGAAGGACTCGTTTACATGTAGTAAAGAGCCCTGAGAAGTATTGCCTGACTTATATTTTCAAAACTGGTTACTTCATGGAAATCGGATTGCAAGGAGCAACAGTAGAAGAAGACATGGGAGGCAACAGCCCCTTCCTTATGGGATAATTATGAGGCACATAGAGGAGTCTTACATATTTTCAGTATTAATGAACGCTAGGCATCAGTGTAATTTGTCTTCTTCCTTCTTTTCATTTTCCTTCTGGTTCTCCTGATGATGATAAAGATAATCCTAATTATCATTACTAGAACTTTCATAGTTCACCTGTGAGGTGATAATGGGCTTGAACTAGGAGGTTATTGCTGGAGATGAAGGAAAGTGAATGAATTTGGAAAATGGTTTGTGGTTACTACTTATCTTTTGATGCCCAGATCGTCCCAAATCCTCTGTGACATTTCCCCTACAACCATCACTTCTTCCTCAATATACCTACAGTACCAGTCATTTGGCTATTATGGACATTCTCTTCTTGAGTCTTCTAGCCAATTCTGTGTCTAAAACTCATTCAGAAAAAGAAAGCATTTGTAAGCATTGTTGAAATGTTGATGCTCAGATTTAATGTTTTTTTTTTTTTGTTTGTTTTGTTTTTTGAGGCAGAGTTTCAGTCTTCTAGCTCAGGGTGAGGTCCAATGATGTAATCTCCACTTACTGCAACCTCTGCCTCCTGGGTTCAAGTGATTCTCCAGCCTCAGCCTCCTGAGTAGCTGGGACTACAGGCACCCACGACCATGCCTGACTACTTTTTGTATTTTCAGTAGAGACAGGGTTTCACCATTTTGGCCAGACTGCTCTCAAACTCCTGGCCTCAGGTGATTCACCTGCCTCAGCCTCCCAAAGTGCTGAGATTACAGGCGTGAGCCAGCCCGCCCGGCCATAGTTCTTACTCAGTATCCTTACTCAGTAGGGTGAAGGAAGAAATCCGCATTTCAATACAAATACAGATCATGATTCAGATCATGGTGGCTTGTCAATCTCACCTGAAGGAATACTCATCCAGATCAGGACTGGAGATATTTAGAAGTCATTCATGATATATATAGCATTAAAACCAGGGACATGGATGCAACTATGTGGAGATAGTACATAGACGAAGGAGAGGGAGAGGCTTAGAACACAACCTTGGGAAAACTTGACATCTAAGAGACAGGTGACAGAAGACTCTCAGGAAAATAAAAAGAAAGCAAGCCAAGAGTTTTGTCAGTAAAGCCTAAGAGCAGGATTTCAAAAAGATGTAGTCACAATTCATTCCTACAGCAATATTTTTAGATGGCCTTCTTTGTGTTAGGCACAGGGATGTAGCAGAGAATAAGACAAACAAAAATCCCTGCTTTCAGAAAATGTGCAACCATTCCTCAGAATTCCTCAGAATTAGTGGGAGATGAAAAAGTGGAAACAGGAATTGTGAGTTACCCTTTCTACATGGTCATAAAGCAGACAAAGGAACAAAATCCATATGGCCTCTCTCTGCCACTTACCTTTGAGTTGTATAACCTCAGTGACACTACATTTCTACCAAGAAGTGAAAATTTAATTTTGAACTCTAACAAACAAAATTATAGATTTTGAAAGAGCTAAAATACTTTCAAGTCCCTGGAACCAGGAAGAACAAAAATAGAATTATTTGCAAAATAGTCCAAAAAACTAACATATGACAATAACAATGCTTTGGTTTCCAGAAGAAAAAAAAAAATCAGGGTATTTGAAGGTTAGCAAAAGGAACAAAGGTGAATTAATAAATGCACAACAATCAAGCATGCAAATTATAAGATTAATATTCTGCAAAGTTGTTGTGACACTTTTTTAACCGCATAAAAAAAGAGGTAGAAAGGAATTCAAGACCAACTCGAATATACAAATATATGATTCACACCCATTTCCTCCCTTCCTGACTCATTTCCTCCTGCTCTTTTGTCCACAAACTAAAAACAGCAGTCAGGTCAGGGAAATTAGTTGAAAATTCATACTGCCATTCTCTGTTAAACCCTCAAAAACTAGCTGGGGTGTCAAAATGCCTTATTCTAAACTTAGAAAACCTAAACATCATTTCCCATTAGCAAAATAAGATGTTCATTTTTGGAGGTATAGTCTTTAGTTATCAAGACAATTGAGTCTCTCCAAGAATACATTAAAATTTTTTCATCTTTTTGGATTTTTCCATGATTTTAACATGAAACCAATCAAAACTCCAAATATTTTTGGAGTGCACAGTATATTCAGCAAAATGATACTACATTGATAATTAACCTAAAAACATATGAAAACTATCACAAAAGTTTATAAAGAAAATGAAAGTACATTTCTTCCTCATACTAAATAAATTTCAGATGGACCGAGAATACAAAGAGAAAAAACAGAACCACACAAAGTCAAGAAGAAAAAAGACAGAAATTTATTTATAATCATAAAATAGGTAATACTTTGTTTCAAACAGTACACAAAACCCAGAATTGATAGAGTGTCTGACTTGATAAAAATTTAAAACATTGTATAATAAAACATTTACTGAAGTTGAGTGACAAATACAAAAGAAGTACTTGGAATGATTATCATAAGGAGTTAATTTTCTTAATTTCCAAAGAGTTCACGCAATACGTTAAGAAAATGCGAAATAAACCAATTAAAAAATGGCAAGCAGGGCAATCAGGCAGGAGAAAGAAATAAAGGGTATTCAATTAGAAAAAGACAAGTCAAATTGTCCCTGTTTGAAGATGACATGATTGTATATTTAGAAAACCCCATCATCTCAGCCCAAAATCTCCTTAAGCTGATAAGCAACTTCAGCAAAGTCTCAGGATACAAAATCAATGTGCAAAAATAACAAGCATTCTTATCCACCAATAACAGACAAACAGGGAGCCAAATCATGAGTGAATTCCCATTCACAATTACTTCAAAGAGAATAAAATACCTAGGAATCCAACTTACAAGGGATGTGAAGGACCTCTTCAAGGAGAACTACAAACCACTGCTCAACGAAATAAAAGAGGACAAAAACAAATGGAAGAACATGACATGCTCATGGATAGGAAGAACCAATATCGTGAAAATGTCCATACTGCCCAAGGTAATTTATAGATTCAATGCCATCCCCATCAAGCTACCAATGATTTTCTTCACAGAATTGGAAAAATCTACTTTAAAGTTCATATGGAACCAAAAAAGAGCCTGCATTGCCAAGATAATCCTAAGCCAAAAGAACAAAGCTGGAGGCATCACGCTGCCTGACTTCAAACTATACTAAAAGGCTACAGTAACCAAAACAGCATGGTACTGGTATCAAAACAGAGATATAGACCAATGGAAGAGAACAGAGCCCTCAGAAATAATACCACACATCTACAACCATCTGATCTTTGACAAACCTGACAAAAACAAGAAATGGGGGAAGGATTCCCTATTTAATAAATGGTGCTGAGAAAACTGGCTAGCCATGCGTAGATACCTGAAACTAGATCCCTTCCTTAAACCTTATACAAAAATTAATTCAAGATGGATTAAAGACTTAAATGTTAGACCTCAAACCATAAAAACCCTAGAAGAAAACCTAGGCAACACCATTCAGGACACAGGCATGGGCAAGGACTTCATGTCTAAAACACCAAAAGCAATGGCAACAAAAGCCAAAATTGACAAATGGGACCTAATTAAACTAAAGAACTTCTGCACAGCAAAAGAAACTACCATCAGAGTGAACAGGTAACCTACAGAACGGGGGAACATTTTTGCAATCTATTCATCTGACAAAGGGCTAATATCCAGAATCTACAAAGAACTCAAACAAATTTACAAGAAAAAAACAACCCCATCAAAAAGTGGGTGAAAGATATGAACTGACACTTCTCAGAAGAAGACATTTACGCAGCCAACAGACACATGAAAAAATGCTCATCATCACTGCTCATTAGAGAAATGCAAATCAAAACCACAATGAGATACCATCTCATACCAGTTAGAATGGCAATCATTAAAAAATCAGGACACAACAGGTGCTGGAGAGGATGTGGTGAAATAGGAATACTTTTACACAGTTGGTGGGACTGTAAACTAGTTCAACCATTGTGGAAGACAGTGTGGTGATTCCTTAAGGATCTAGAACTAGAAATACCATTTGACCCAGCCATCCCATTACTGGGTATATGCCCAAAGGATTATAAATCATGCTGCTATAAAGACACACGCACATGTATGTTTATTGTGGCACTATTCACAATAGCAAAGACTTGGAACCAACCCAAATGGCCATCAATGATAGACTTAGATTAAGAAAATGTGGCACATATACACTATGGAATACTATGCAGCCATAAAAAAGGATGAGTTCATGTTCTTTGTAGGGACATAGATGAAGCTGGAAACCATCATTCTCAGCAAACTATCTCAAGGACAGAAAACCAAATAACCCATGTTCATAGGTAGGAATTGAACAATGAGAACACTTTGACACATAAAAGGGAACATCACATACCAGGGCCTGTCGTGGAGTTGGGGGAGGGGGGAGGGACAGCATTAGGAGATATACCTAATGTAAATAACAAGTTAATGGGTGCAGCACACCAACATGGCACATGTATACATATGTAGCAAACCTGCATGCTGTGCTCATGTACCCTAGAACTTAAAGTACCAAAAAAAAAAAAAAAAAAAGGCAAGAAATACGAGCAGAGGCTTCATAGCATAAGAAATATTATTTGTTATTAAAATAAATATAAAGATTCTTCCCTACATTCATAACTCACAAACTAAAGTAATTCCTATGACAACTGCATGACTTGGGGGTACTATTATTAGCCCTCTTTCAGATGGATAGTCAATTGTTTGAATATCATTTGCTTAAAAGTCCCTCTATGTCCCATTGATTAGCAATGCTACAGCTGCTATGTGGTAAATTCTTCTATGAACTTAGTTATTACTGGGCTCTCTGTTTCACTGGTTTAGTTGTCTATCCCTGAACAAATGTCACAGTATCTTAATTACCATTGCTTTATAATAAGTTTTGATATACGATAAGCAAAGTTCCCCCATGACAGTCTTCTTCAGAGTTTTCTAACTATTTAGGGGTCTTTACCCTTTCATAAAGTCTCAGAAAAAATCCATTTTTTCTGTTCCACAAAAGAAAACTTGTAAATAGGAATAGGAAGTTATAAATATATTTGTGGAGAATTAACATCGTTTCAAAATTGAATATTCTCCCCCATGAACATGGTATAGCAATTCATTTATTTTGGTTTTCTATAATTTTCTTCAATAATATTATATAATTTTTAGGTAACTTGCAAAATATCCTTTTTAAGAATTATTTTTAGTTACAGAAGACTTTTGTTTACTAACTACCTTTTTCTTATGTAGAAAATGTTAACCAACTTTTTGGGTAGAGTTGTAGCAACAAATACCACACACTCAACATTAGTAAGAACTGGATTCTGGGAAGAAAGAAAGAAAGTGCTTATCAGCCAGAGTCTTAACACATAAAAATAACAGCCTTTCTCTATATATCTGTGTTTACCTCTCCTGATCAACCTGACTTCCAAGAATGTCTTAATGATCCACAAAAGGGAAGTTTCCTTCTTATTACAAGTAAACAAACTTCGAAAGAGTAAACTGATAGTATCCAGTTGAAAAGGGGTCAAAAATACACATTTGAAAGATAATTAAATTATTCAAATAGTAATATTCCATTAAAAGTCTGTACAAGAGTAATGATCATGGTTCAAGGGAGTAATACATTAAGAAATTTTTTGCTAGTTGAGTCTTTAACTTTTAGAATCACATGACATAATCTGTTGATTAAAGAAAATTATCTCCTTTTCAGTAGCACTCAAAAATCAGGAACAATTATCCCAACTCATTTCTTTGTAAAGATGTTCACATTTCAAATTTACTAATGATATTACAGTGAACAGTGAAAGGAGAGGGTCTTAGAAGAAATGTGGGTTTAAAAAACAAATACAATAATTAACACAAATTATTTTCCTCCTAAAATTCTACTGACCATGCTTGCTTTATTATACAGTCTCTCTCTTGTAGCCATTCTCATTTTTTCTTAATGCTCATAACCATGACAACTTTATTAAATGAATACCCAATAGCACTATGCTAAACTTAAAGGATATATAGGAATAAGATAATTATCAAACCCCAAAAAGAAACTTAAAATATTTTTGTGAAGGTAAGAAATATCAATATGGACTAATTAGTAAACAAATATGCATAACATAGACAACAGATCAAGCATCTGTCTGCTGGAAAACAAAACAAAAAAGAAAGCAAAACTTAGATTTTCCAAAGGAATTCTATGAAATATAAACTAAAAGGAAATAGAAAGGATATTTCTATTTTCCTAAATTCTGGTGTCTAACTTCTCTGAATGTCTATGCCAGTTTATTTTAGGCCGAGAGCACCAACATAGAAAGCTAAAGTGTTAATATGAAGGATTCAGTAGTACATTATTGCTTCTTTTTATTCTCCCTTCAGTAATAGGGAATGGCCTACTCAATTATTTTGTCCAACACTTAGTTTGCATTTGCAAAAAGAAAAATGACCATTCTCCATTGTTTGTGTGATTACTGCATCATGTCTAAGCTCCTGGAGTACACATTGTTCACTGCTTGAACGTGCCCATGTTGGGCAAAGTGTTGCTCCCACTGGGTTAAACCAATCTCTACAAAGTAAAGTTCAGCATGGTAACGGTTCCTGTTTGTTCATTAAATAGTGTTTTGCACATAGTGGGTACTCAATAAAAACTTGTTGAATAAACAGTAGTTTATTTAGACCTGTCACAGAAAATAATATTTGGTACATAATAGTAGGAAGGCCACATACAAGAGTAGGCTGTAATAGTGAACACCTGGTTAGGCTGTGTGAATCATGCTCCTTTCAAGCAAGGCCTGTAAGTGATATAACTGTTTTGCTATATGTGTCCTTGGATTTTTGTGGTATCTTTCCCTAGTTTGTCAGTTTTTTGACAAGGGTATAATATTTTATAAGAAGAGATTTCAAATCTATAAATATAGTAATTTCTTCTCACGATTATTCAATATTGAGGGAAAATATTTTAAAACATAACACACTTGGACATTTACAAGTAGATAGTACCATTTTATTGGATGAAGACGAGCAAGGATTTTGATAATGTTTATATCAGTTAACTCACTTTTTTCTTTAAACAGGATAAAAGATAACAACCCCTGCCCCTGCCTTCTTTGCTGTCAACATGCAACATAGAAGGTGGTTGTGAGGCAGAGAGACAAGTAAATTTCAACTTTATGGATAACCTTTGTTACTGAACAACAACAACAAAAAAATCTCGATCTTGGCCTTCAAAGCTCTCTGATGTAGAAGTTAATGTCAACTTCAGCCTTTGTCCAGCATTAACAATGACCATAATATTTAAATATTAAAACTTATTTCAACATTGAAATAGCTAGAATTTAGGGATGCTCATGAATAATAATTTTTTAAAAAGAAGTCTCTATGAAGAGGAATTTACTCTGAACATATCCTTGGCTCTTCCTGCTCTTTAATCACTCTACTCCACAAAAAGTGGAGTGATCTGCCCAAAGGGTGTCTGAAAGCCAAATCTGGGCATGCGCAGCTCTCTCAGCCCTTCTGCCTCTTGAGAGCCTGCACCCTTAGTACCTCCTGAGGCTATTACCAGGGATGATGGCTGGGGAGCGTGTTAGTTTCCTGAGACTGTTTTAACAAATTGCATCACATTTAGTGGCTTAAAACAACAGGAATTCATTATCTCACTGTTCTGGAGGTCCAAAGTCTGCATTCAGTTTCACTGGGAGGAGATCAAGGTGTCCACCGGCTATGCTCCCTCAGGAAAAGGGAGAAGAAGTTCATTCCTTGCTTATTCCAGCTTCTGGTGGCTGCCTGCTTTCCTTGGTTTGTGGGGTTGCATCATTTCAATCTCTGCCTCTGCATTCGTATTGCCTTCACTTCTTATCTGTCTAATCTCCACCTGCCTCTCTCATAAGGACACTTCTGCAAGTATTTAAGGTCCACCTTGATAAACCAGGAAAATCTCACTTCAAGAAGCAGCTTTTTTTTTCTTTTTTTTTTTTTTTTTTTTTGAGATAGAGTCTCGCTCTGTTTCCCAGGCTGGAGTGCAGTGGCGCAACCTTGACTCCCTGCAAACTCCACCTCCTGGGTTCACGCCACTCTCCTGCCTCAGTCTCCCAAGCAGCTGGGACTACAGGCGCCTGCCACCATGCCTGGCTAATTTTGTGTGTGTGTGTTTTTAGTAGAGCCAGGGTTTCATCACGTTTGCCAGGATGGTCGTGATCTCCTGACCTCATGGTCCGCCTGCCTCGGCCTCCCAAAGTGCTGGGATTGCAGGCGTGAGCCACTGTGCCCAGCCAAGAAGCTTTATTTAATCACATCCACAAGTCACAAGAATCAGGATCTAATATCTTGCCATTAGAGGGTCAAGTCTGCCCTGTCTGTGTAATTATGACAGACCAGGCATCTCCCAAATGCTGCTCTATTTGGCCCACAGACCAAGTTACATCCCCCAACTTAAACTATGACCATGATAAAGCTGATTTTTTGATTTATCAATCTCTTAATCCTTATTTGTCAGCATATTCAGAACATGAACAGGGAAAAGGCCGCCTTGAAACTGAATAGGGGAAATGAAATGAAAATAATGGCATAGATAATAGCAGCTGACTACTTGAGAAACCTCCTTTTACCGTGTATCAATGTAAAGAAGAAGCAAAAGCAAAATAAGATGAGGGGACAGAGGGGAGGCAGAGCACTGAGATCTAGACCTAATTCAACTACTACATGCATATTCATTATGCACAGTGGAGTATCTACATATGGCACCTGAAAAATATCACTGAATTAATAATTTAAGTCATGATTACGCCTCTAATTTCCTACCATATTCTACTAAATAGACATTGTAATGAAAAGCATATTTTATTTACAATTATAGTTTATAAACCCAAATGTAAACTGACAGTAATGAGAAGATGGTGTCACTAAATCCATTTTAATGTAAATTGCCACATTTAAGATATTCTGAAAGCAGTGAGGGCAGTTAATGAACCTAGTCCTGCTATCCTTGTCAGAAATGCCTGGCTTAAACCCTGATCGTCTGTTTCAGACTGGATGATGATCACTTCCTCATCATTTAAGTGTTTATTGTTTCTCCTCGTGATACTCTAATTATAACTGTTTTTCTTCCTTGCCCCCTCCCAGCTATCAGCAAACCTGCTTTAAATTAGAAAGGAACAACTCTTTGGCTATAAACACAAATCTGTCTCCCAAGCGAGAGCTCACTTGCTGCGTGTAGAGCAGGGAAAGGGATGATGTAACAAGGGTAATTATAACCTGAGCTAGCTGGTGTCACTGAAAAGAAGGGCCTGTGAGCATTTCACTGTGAATGATCATACCCACGCCTCTGCTGACATGAAATGCCAAGTGTTAGTGCTTTGGTTCTCAGACAGCTTTAAGTCTAAGAATGAAAGTTTTAATTGAAGAATGTGCTACAAAATGCTCTACTTGCTGCAGCGATGCTATGATAAGGTACAGGGTTTTTTTGTTTTGTTTTTTGGTTTTCTTTTTTTTTTTTTTTTTTTTTTGCCTCTCTCTAGAACTGGAAGCTACTCTTGTACTTAAGGCCAGGATTTTAGAAAGGAGCCATGAGAAGAATGATCCAGACTAAAGGTGAGAAGGTAAAGAAAGGAAGAGTTTATTTAACAGTTCTTTTTTTCTCTCTCTCTCTTTTTTATTTCTTCCCTCAAAAATGTGTTCTCTTGGTGATATTTTAGTTTGTATTATCCAGAGACCTACAACAATCTGATGAAAATTTATAGAAACTAGAGAAAATAATGACGAATAGGTCAATACCCACCCTTAAATTCATATAGAAAGTAAATGATTTGGGAAAAATAGTTGCAATTGCTATCATATATAAAGTCTTCATCTTATGAATAAACTCTTAGAACTTGAGTTCAAAAATATCAAAAATCCAATAGAAATATGGGCAACAAATATGAACAAACATTCCATTAATACAAATAAATATAAATGTTAAGATGTTCAATCTCATTCATAAAAAGAACAGTGCAAATTAAAGTAGCACTGAGATACTCTTTCTCACCAATCATCAGATTGGCAAAAATCTCAAAGACTGGCAACACATTCTGTTTGTGAAGATGTGGGGGAACAATCTCATCAATTGCTGATTTGATGAGAGTGCAGAATGGTCCCTAGAAAGGGTGTACTTGTTTTCTGTTGCCGCTATAATAAATGACCACAACTTCAGAGGCTTGAAACAAGACCAACTTATATTCTTGTAGTTCCGTGTATCAAAAGTCCAACACAGGTCTTGCTGGGCAGGGCTGCTTTCCTCATTGTAGACTCCAGGGGAGAATTCATTTCTTTGAAGTTACAGGACAATGCCCTTGTTTTCTCACTCATCCAGGTTGTTGGCAGAATTCTGTGTGCTGTGGCTATCAGCTGAGAGCCATTCCTAGTCTCCCAAGGCTGCCTGAATTCTTTGGCTCATAACCTACTTCTTCCATCTTCAACGACAGCAAAGGCAGATCGAATGCTTCTCAAAACATATCTCTCAACAACTCTTCTGGCTTCTTACACTTTAAAGCACTCATGTAATTAGATTGGGCCAAGATAATCCAAGATGACTTCCTCATTTCAAGATCCTGAAGTTTAATCACATGTTTAAAGCATCCTTTGCCATGGAAAGTAATATATTCACAGGTTCCAAGGATTAGGTTCCGGGCATCTTTGAGGTGATGTTATTCTGTCTACCACAGAGGGCAATCTGTCAGTATCTACCTTATTACAAATATTAAACTGGTGGAATTACTTTGCACGAACCTAATACGTTTATCCTTAACTCAGTAATCTCACTTTTGGAAATTTATTCTACATATATAGCTTGGCACAAACAAAATGGCCTATGTACTAACTTATTCTTTGTAGTACAGCTTCTCATACAAAAGAACAGAAAAATCCCAAATATCTACCAGTTAGGCACTGACTAAACTATGGTATATCCTCTTAATGCAAACCTAAAATAGAATGAATGAGCTTTGTATTGTTATAGAAAGATCTCTAGAAAAAGCAAATTTATATAAAAGTATATATGTATTTAGTATGCTACTTTCAGTTAATGAACTTAATATTGATAGCCTTGTAAAAAATTGCCTAACCTAAATCTTCAATATTGACTATATACTGTGTGTATAGTTGTCATAATAAATATAATACAGTCCATATGCAAATTTATATACACATATACAGTCTTTCTATATACAGAGAGAGGCTGTATTTATACCTGTTTGTTAACAAACAAAAGTGCATAATATAATAATCTAATTAAAGTGTGATTACCTATAAGAATAAGTAGGCATGAAAAGCTAGACCATGTCAAGGGTGGGAACATGATTTCTCAATAAACCACTCTAATATTTTGACATTTGTGACCTGTGATTGAATTGCTTATACTGAAATATGACATTAAATTAAAAACCCAATAAGTAAAGAACCAACTTTCAAGAAAGCCACTGGAATTGGGGGAATGGATGTTGTTCTGCACCAGAGTAGGTTTATATTTTCTTTATGCATTAAACAGCATCTTGGGTAAGTTAATGGAGGGCAGGCCTATTTGTTGACATAGGAGTTTGTTTTATATTATAGTTAGGAAAAAATGATCAAAAGTAAAATAATCAGCAATATGACTTTTTTGTAGCATTGGGAATAATGTGAGTTAAAAATAAAATATATTTGCACAGTAAATGTGTTTAAATGTCCACTGAGAGTTTTTCTCCTTTTCTAACATTCCCTGTGCTTTTCAGTTACTATGAATTCCATTTGAATAAGAGGTTAAATGTCATTAATTACAAATTTAACTTTTCAGCCTAGCATGAGCTTTCTAGTCTCCACAGAGTATAAGAAAAGAAAGTGAACTGAAGAACCGTGGCTTGGTACCCAGAGCCAACACTGGGGTCAGTCCTGTAAATATCTTCTGTTTTGCCAGTGTCTAACCTCAGAAATGAACCAGGGTAAATTACAAACTGCCCAATATGGTTTGTTTCTGTGTCTGCACCCAAATCTCATCTTGCAGTTCCCATAATTTCCATGTGTTGTGGGAGGGACCTGGTGGGAGATGATTGAATCATGGGGGTGGGTCTTTCCCATGCTGTTCTGGTGATGGTGAATGGGTCTCATGAGATCGGATGGTTTTAAAGCTGGGAGAGAGCATAAGCTCTCTCTTTGCCTGCTCCCATCCATGTAAGATGTGACTTGGTCCTCCTGGTCTTCTGTCATGATCGAGGCCTCCCGTCATGATTGAGGCCTCCCAGCCATGTGGAACTGTAAATCCCATTAACCTCTTTCTTTTGTAAATTGCGCAGTCTCAAGTAGGTATTTAACAGCAGTGAGAAAACAGACTAATACAGTAAATTGGTACCAAGAGTGGGGTGTTGCTGAAAAGATACTTAAAAATGTGGCAGTGACTTTGGAATTGGGTAACAGGCAGAAGTTGGAGCAGTTTGGAGAGCTCAGAAGAAGACAGGAAAATGTGAAAGTTTGGAACTTCCTAGAGACTTCATGAATGGCTGTGACCAAAAGCCTGATAGCGATATGGACAATATGGTCCAGGCTGAGGTAGTCTCGGATGGAGATGAGGAGCTTGTTGGGAACTGGAGCAAAGGTGACTCTTGTTATGTTTTAGCAAAGGGATTGGCAGCATTTTGCTCCTGCCCTAGAGATTTATGGAACTTTGAACTTAAGAGGGATTATTTAGGCTATCTAGCAGAAGACATTTCTAAGCAGTAAAGCATTCAAGATGTGACTTAGGTGCTGTTAAAGACATTCAGTTTTATAAGATAAGCAGAACATAAAAGTTTGGAAGATTTGCAGCCTGACAATGTGATAGGAAACAAAGTCCTATTTTCTGAGGAGAAATTTAAGCTGTCTACAGAAATTTGCATAAGTAACAAGGAGCCTAATGTTAATCCCCAAGACAATGGGGAAAATGTCACAGGGTATGTCAGAGGTCTTCACGGCAGCCCCTCCCATCACAGTCCCAGAGGCATAGGAGGAAAAAGTGATTTCATGGGCCAGGTCCAGGGTCTTTGTGCTGTGTGCAGCCTAGGGACTTGGTGCCCTGTGTCCCAGTCACTCCAACCATTGCTGAAGGGGGCCAATGTAGGGCTCAGACTATGACTTCAGTGGGGGCAAGCCTCAAACCTTGGCAACTTCCTCATTGTGTTGAACCTGCGAGTACACAGAAGTCAAGCACTGAGGTTTAGGAACCTGCACCTAGAATTCAGATGATGTACGAAAATGCCTGGATGTCCAGGCAGAAGTTTGCTGCAGGACTGGGGCTCTCGTGGAGAACTTTTGCTAGGGCAGTTCAGAAGGGAAAGGTGGGGTTGTAGCCCTCACACAGAGTCCCTACTGGGGCACTGCCTAGTGGAGTTGTGAGAGGACGGCCTCTGTCCTCCAGACCCCACAATGTTAGACACTGACAGTTTATACCATGTGCCTGGAAAAGGCACAGACACTCAATGTCAGCCCATGAAAGCAGCTGGGAGGAGGCCGTACCCTGTAAAGCCACAGGGACAGAGCTGCCCAAGACCATGAGAACCCACCTCTTGGATCAGCATGACCTGGATATGAGACATGGAGTCAAAGGAGATCATTTTGGAGCTGTAAAATGTGACTGCCTTGATGTATTTCAGACTTGCATTGGGCTTGTAGCCCCTTTGTTTTGGCAAATTTCTCCCATTCGGAATAGCTGTATTGATCCAATGCCTGTACCCACGTTGTATCTAGGAAGTAACTAATTTGCTTTTAATTTTACAGGCTCATAGGCAGAACGGACTTGCCTTGTCTCAAATAAGACTTTGGACTATGGACTTTTGAGTTAATGCTGAAATGAGTTAAGACTTTCGGGGACTCTTGGAAAGGCACGATTGGTTTTGAAATATGAGGACATATTTCAAAGGGACCAGGGGAGGGACTAGGGAAGAAATGATTTGGTTTGGCTCTGTGTCCCCACACAAATCTCATCTTGTAGCTCCCATAATTCCCATGTCTCGTGGGAGGGACCTGGTGGGAGATGATTGATTCGTGGGGGTGGGTCTTTCCCATGCTGTTCTCATGATAGTGAATGGGTCTCATGAGATCTGATAGCTTTAAAAATGGGAGTTTCTCTGCACAAGCTTTTTCTTTGCCTGACGCCATCCATGTAAGATGCAATTTGCTCCTCCTTTCCTTCTGCCATGATTGTGAGTCCTACTTAGCCATGTGGAATTATAAGTCCAATAAACCTCTTTATATCTTGAGTATGTCTTTATCAGCAGTGTGAAAATGGACTAATACACTGTCCAAACTGCCAACTTCAGTAGTGTTATCTGTTACAAATTATAGGGTGCAGCATTTATTATCACCTTGGTTTTCTACATGAACAGGCCATGTGAGGCACTGGGATTGTACTCAATGGGTTTGGAGTCAAATGAGGAGAGCATCTTACCTGCTTTCATGCCTCCCTATAAAGAGTGCTTTTACTCACATTGAGAACAGATAAAGGTAAACAAAGGAAAGAACAAGCATTCAAAGGACAGAACCTACGGGAGGAATATGTGAGTTCTTAGTCGTTTTTTTTTTTAACCTCTCAATGATGGTGTGAAATTCCAAAATATACAACAATGTTAACAGTATCATCTCAGAGTGGTAGGATTATGTGATTTTTGTTTTCTTCTTGCAAATATTTTTCCAAATAAATATACATTACATTCTGATCAGGACAACTATAGGTTATTTAAAGATCCATTAGAAAAATTTCATTCTACTTTTATATGAATTTTCCATACCCTCCTATAATAATTATAAAAACCTATCAAGTATTTAACAATTATGCCTATCATGTTTCTGATCCTGAGCTTACTGACCTGATTCTGTCCTTTCTCATCATCCTCAATCAGCCTGATGCTTCTGATGCTTTGCTCTCCTAGCACATCCAAGCATGTCTGTTAAAAGTGAAGTCCAAAAATGTGAGAAAGACAGAGAGAGAGAGAGACAGAGAGAGAGAGAGAGAGAGATTACACAAGAACAAAGAAGAGGAGAATAATTACATTGCAGTGAGGAGCACACCCTTCAAAACCAAAAGGGCTCCGATAGGAAGAAGAAGCAAAGAGAAAATCACATGGTCATTTGCAGTTTGATTTATGGTTTACAACACATCATCTATGCCTACTTATTTACTTCTTTATAGATTGATTACAAAACCAACCCTCTGAATAGAAGGAACAAAATTTCCTATCAAAGATTCTGCTTAGCATCAGCATGGATTCATTTTTAAGTCAGAAAAGCATCTTTTCTCACCACTTTAAAAATTGTGGCCAACCATCATCTTCAAATAATCTCTTTTTCACATACTACCTGTTCATACTGAGATCACATCACCCAAATCCCAGCAGAGACCTTCAGACAGTGCAGTGGAAAAAAAAAAAAACAGCTCAAAATTTAGATTTGGGTTCATATTCCGCACCTTCATTTAACACCTGGGTGTCTTCAGATAGGTGCCCTATCTCCAGATATTCAGGAACTTTATCAGTGAGAAGTCTTCTTGCCCTCCAGAACTGTTTGGGGGACTTGAAGAGAGAGCAAGTGCGAAATGCCTGTGGTTGCAATTCAAGAAAGATCCCTTGCCTTGGCTTCTGGCCTTGGGACTCAAAAAAAAAAAAAAAAAAAAAAAAATTCACACAGACACAGCAAAAAAAAAAAAGGAACCCATTTTTAAGAAGTACTTGCTACTACAAAAAGAAATTTACCACAGATTACTTCAAACCAAGAAATTACATTAATGCATTCTTAGCCAGGAAAGACATTATTTTATCCCATAACCTCACGTTTTCTAAAATCCAAATTTGCATTGGTAGCTTGGCAAAGCCTGTGTTGATATCCTTCGCAGCACCTGAGAGCATCTCATAAGTGGATCAAGTCTTCTTCTTGAGAAGATGAGCATTCATAGGGTACCCCTACTTATGTAAACGCAAGCAGAAATTTCTCTAAGATCTTAAATAAGGTCCTTGTATAATCTACCCATGATTACCTGTATACACACTTATACACATAAACACTTTTTGTGTATAAGCCTGTGATGATGTGGCTCAAAAAATAAATACTTGTTTGAAATCCTATCATTTTACTTAGACTCAAATTTATGAATCTCATTGGGATTCCATATTAGACATTAGAGTGTAAAAATACTGTTCACACAGTAATGAATAAATAGTTAAGTTGGGCTCAGTTTATAGATCTTCTTGGACCTCATTATAGGAGATGGAACTAGAAACTGGACTTGGAATTGGAATTGGGGGTGATGGAGGTGGTAAGAGACAAGCTGTGCTGGATGTAAACAATGCTTTTTCACTCAATTTTATTCTTTGGGGAAACACACAAATAAACCTCATTAAGTCAATATGGGTCTAGTAAAAATGTCCCACAATTCTAAATAGCTGTGATTCCTCAGCCAAATAGATGCTGCCTTATTAAAACATCAGATAACTCAAACTGGTACATCAGATAACTCAAACTGGTACAGATAGTGATGATCCATGCTTTCACATTGGTGAGGTTTCCCTATTGTCTTGAATTGGAGTTTCAAAACACAATAGTGAAGCAGAATACAAACAGCATAGACCCTACCTGCTCAGAATGTCCATCAGTTTACACACATGTGCACACACACACACAGGTACATGCACAAAGACACATAAACACACACTGATATTGCTTGAGATTGCTTCTCAAGTCAATGAAATAACCAAAAGGTAAAGCTCAAAATGTCAAAAATAAGTAGAGAAAGCCAAGCAAATGAAGATCTATTCCAATTGTACTATTCAGGAAGCCACAGAGAAATAAAAAACTTTCATGCCATTTGTGAAAATGGGAAAGAGAAATTAATTCTTTTACTAGAAGCCCAAAAGTTAAAATATGCACCTGTTATTTAATTCTGAATCAGTCATGGGACAAATTCACTTTTATGATGTTTGAGATATATTTCACACTGTAAATCACACTAAAACCTACCCTCCCAAACTGCACCACACTCACTAACTTATCCAGCTTGAAATTAGATTAAAGACTTTTTGTTACATCATTGAGTCTACTTGGAACAAACCTTTTGTGAACTCAGGAAGGTTAGAAAGAAACGGGAAGTACAGCAAACAAAGTAAAGCTTGGGTGAACTTTTCTGAACTTCAGAGGTATTTCAAGTTGATTCATAACTACCCTTGAGAAACAGGATCAAATAAATTTTTATTTGCTTCTTCATCAAGACCACAAACAGATCTTCACAGCACAAAGCAAGGCCCAAGTGCATATGATTCAGAAATGATGTACTTGTATGGGTGGCCAGCTATGTGCCTGGACTGCAGCAGCCATGCAACAAAGGTGTTTGAATGGAGTGTAACTTTTATCCAGATGACCCACAGTTCTAGGTCTGTTTTCTGCCTTTAAGTAACCGCAGAGAACTAGTTCCAATGTAAAAAAAAAAAAAAAAAAAAAAAAAAAAAAAAAAAAACCCTAACACTGCTTTACTCTTGTTTTTTTTATTTGTTCTCTTCTGATTCATAAGGCAGCAAATGTTTGAGGACTAGTGCCAGGCATTATGCTGTGTATTGGAGATAAATGATACATAAGATGAGTTTCTAACCTCAAGAAATGCACCAACTATCAGAAGAGCTCACAAAGTTTGCTTTCAAGTGCTCAATTATAGAAGTGAGGCTGATTCTTGCAAAGCTTTGGTAGGACACTTCACACAGATGTGACTTCTCTGCAGGATATTCACTGATGAAACACCTGAAAAATCTGGCTCGATCTCTTTTTCTGTAGACAACTTGATGCAACAATTTAATGGTAACATAGTAGAAAAATTCCAAACACATTATCTAGTGAATATAAGAAACAAATATGCTACTGCAATAAAAGGCACTGTGAAGAACTATGCATTGGATATTTTTAAAGCTTTCCTTTTTTTTAAATCTTGATGTTCAGGTAAATAGAAGAGTCACTTTTTGGAAGAAGAATGATTTAGTTGCAACTACAACTAAATGTTTCCACGTTCAGTGGTTACACTTTTGCCAGAGGCAAATTTCAGATAACTCACAGCTGCTCATTACAAAATTAGGTGTTTAAAGCACAGAGAAAATGTCTATATTTGATAGTAGCAGTGGCAAATGTTTAAAAATGTTAATGAATTAAATTTGTATTTGAATATTTATAATGATAGAATATAATGTCCAAATAGTATTTTGTGTCTTTCTATTTTATGTGATGCCCACAGTCAGAATGAATTTCTTACTATCCAAACAATCTACAGATTCAGTGCAATCCTTAACAATGTACCATGACATTCTTCATAGAAATAGACAAAACAATCCTAAAATTTGTACTTAATCACACACACAAATGCTCATATAGCCAAAGCAATCTTGAGTAAAAAGAACAAAGCTGGAAGCATCATACCACCTGACTTCAAAATATACTTCAAAGCTATAGTAACCAAAACAGCATGGCACTGGCATAAAAGCAGACACATAGACCAATGGAACAGAACAGAGAACAGAGAAATCCACAAAGCTGCCAATGTTTGTGGATTTATTTCCACATATAAATGGGGTACATGTAAACATACACTGAGGAAAGGACCTGAGTTAAGGACCTGAGTTAAGGTCATACACTGAGTTAAGGACCTCCTTAACAAATGGTGTTGGGAAAGTCAGATATCCATAGGCAGAAGAAGCAAATGAGACCCCTATCTCTCACCACATATGAAAATCAGCTCAAAATGGATTAAAGACTTAAATGAAAGACCAAAAACAATAAAATTACTGGAAGAAAACACAGAGAAAACACTTCAAGAAATTGGTCTAGACAAAGATTTTTTGGATAAGACTTCTGAAGCACAGGCTACAAGAGCAAAAATAGACAAACGAGATTACACAAAACTGAACAGCTTCTGTGCAGCAAAGGAAACAATCAATGGAGTGAGGAGACAATCTGCAGAATGGAAGAAAATATTTTCAAACTATCCATCTGACAAGAAATTAATATCCAAAATATATAAAGAACTCAAACAAGTAAACTGCACCAGCAATAATAATAATAATCTGATTAAAATGGGAAAAAAGGTTCCTAAGAGGTTTTTCTCAAAAGACGATATACAAATGGCTAACTGATTTATAACAAAATGCTCAAGATCATTAATCATCAGAGAAATGCAAATCAAAACCACAATGAGACATTATCTCACCCCAATTAAAATGATTATGACCAAAAAGACAAAAAATAGCAAGTGCTGGTGAAGATGCAGAAAAAAGAGAACTCTTATATACTATAGGTAAGCATGTAAATTAGTACAGACATTATGGAAAACGGTATGGTATTTCCTCAAAAATCTAAAAAAAGAAGTATCATATGATCTAGTAATCCCACTACTAAGTATATATGTGAAGAAATCAGTATGTTGAAGAGATATCTGTATGCCCGTGTTTATTGCAGCACTATTCACAATAATTAAGAGATAGACTCAACATAAGTGCCCATCAATGGAAGAATGGATAAAGAAAATGTGTTATATATGCACAATAGAATATTATTCAGCCACAATAATGAAATCCTGTTATTTGTGGCAACATGGATAAGCCTGGGGGACATTATGTTAGGTGAAATAAGCTAGGCACAGAAAGACAAAAAACATGTTATCACTCATATATAGGAGCTGAAAAAGTTGATCCTATAGAAGTAGACAGAATGGTGGTTACTAGAAGTTGGGAAGGGTAGTGATAAATGGGGGACAGAAGGAGGTTAGTTAATGGGTACAAAGTTACCATCAGACAGGAGGTATAAATTCTAGTATTCTATAGCACAATAGGGTGACTATAATTAATACTAGTTTATTATATGTTTCAAAATAGCTGCAAGACAGGATTTTGAATATTCCTAACACAAAGAAATGATAAATGATTGATGTGATAGATATGCCAATTAACCTGATTTAGTCATTCCACATTGTATGCTTAAATTATCAAAATATCACATCTACTCCATTTATATGTGCAATTATATATCAATTAAAAATAAAAAAAAAAAACATGAAGTATGAATTTTGTCAAGCACAGGATATTGTTAAGTTTTCAAAATTTATCTTTTATGTGTGTGACCAAGGCCATTATTACATTGGTATTTTTGTTGTTTTCTGACTATTGAGTTATTTGAATTCACTCTATAAGCTGTTTGCTGAAGCAGATAAGGGAATGTATACAACGTTAAAAGAAAAACATGATTGTATATACACGTATGCTAGGCTTATGAAGTTGAGCTGAGGGCTTTCCTCATTAATATTTTCATAGAGTCGATTTTAAGGACCAGTATAGAATTTCAAAGTACAACGGAGTTTGGTTATCACGCTTTTGTTTAAGCTGTAATGTGTCCTGAATTATGAACAATAAGTGTAGACAGATTTATCAAACACCTTTCTCTTCCTTCATGGAACACACATTAACTTCAAGTATTGCAAGTCAAGAAAGAAAACACTGCAATAGGGGTGTTTGGCTCTCTTTTTGCACTTTCTACCACTCAAATGTAAGTATACATCCAAGGTCTTAACCTAGAGAGAGCGAGTGATTTTTTTTTTCTCTCTAATATTTAAGAATACGTTTTCACCACCTTTTACTAGTATGCTTGCTGACATAATAATTATAATAATTAACATCTATTGAATGTTTACTAGCTGCCAGGCCTGTGACCAAGTTTATTATAGACATTTGTTTTTATTATAGTCATTTGTTTCATTTAATCTTCAGACTCAGCAAGGTAGGTACTATTATTAAACTCATTTTACAGATGAAGAAAGTGAAGTTTAAAGAGGTTAAGTAACTTGCCACAAAATCATACAACCAATAAACATCACAGCATTTATTGGAACCTTGGCAGGCTGATTTGAAGACTTTGTTCCTAGCCCCCATAATATCCTGCTTAAGAAAATTATTCCCGGACAAACCCTGTCAGGATCCATCAAGGCAGCAGGGGAGTGGAGCTGGGCACTAGTCTGTCTGGACTCGGCATGGAGCCTAGAGAACCTCTCCAACATAGAAGATGGTGAGTGACTGAGAACCCCCAGGGGGATTCACACTTTCCACAGGGACGTGTGCAAGACCGGGAATGAAAGAATCCCACTGGCCCTCCTGAATGCCCCACTGGCCAGAAAAGAGACACCCAAACATTTCTAGACAGGTGAAGAGCCATCTAAATATTTTATGGGGGCAACTCTCGAGTCCAGGGACCCTCTACAAGCCTTGGGCCCTGGAGCCGACCAGTACCAGTGCAACAAACCCAATAGACATTGCAATTGCAGTGCCTGGGAACAGTTAGATTGCTCCATGCCACCTTGCAGGTCAGGAGTTGGCAACAGCTTCCAGCCCAGCAGTCTCACTTAGGCCTGAACTCAGCCGGGCTACTCTACCCACTGCCACCACTGGTAGCAGATGGACAATGCTTGCTAGAACTTCTAGCCCAGCAGTCCTACCTTTGTGTGAACTCAGCCAGTTAGCATAGCTTCCTGTTGTCCCGGAAAGCACCCTGAAGGCAAGGGGCGTGCGACCCCACCCACCCCTGCCACTGATAGGCAGAAGGGCAACACCTGCTAGAGCTTCCGGCCCAGCAGTCTTGCTTCTGTGTGAACTCAGCTGAAGGGCTCAGCCTTCTTTTGTCCTGAGATACACCGGAGAGCGTATCCCCAGGTGAGCCACACCTGCTCATGCTTCCAGTCCAGTGGTCCTACTTTTGCCTGAATTTGCCAAGGGGTATAGCCTATTGTTGCCCTGGAAACACACTTAAACCAATAAAAATCAAAGAAGGCAAAGAAGGGTATGAAATAATGGTAAAGGGTTCAATGAAACAAGAAGATCTTAGTATCCTAACTATATAGATATCCAACATAGGAGGACCCAGATTCATAAAACAAGTCCTTAGAGATCTACCAAGAGACTTAGATAACTACACAACAATAGTGGGAGACTTTAACATCCCACTGACATTATTACACAGATAATTCGAGCAGAAAATAAAAGATATTTGGGACCTCAACACTTGACCAAATGGACCTAATAGACATCTACAGAACTCTTCAGCTAAAAACAACAGAACATACTTTTCTCATCTGCACATGGCACATACTCTAAAAATAGACCACACAATCAGTCTCAAAACAATCCTCAGCAATTTAAAACAAACACACACACACACACACACACAAAATGAAATTATAACAACTGTACTCTCGGCCGGGCACGGTGGCTCAAGCCTGTAATCCCAGCACTTTGGGAGGCTGAGACGGGCGGATCACGAGGTCAGGAGATCGAGACCATCCTGGCTAACACAGTGAAACCCCGTCTCTACTAAAAACTACAAAAAACTAGCCGGGCGAGGTGGCGGCGCCTGTAGTCCCAGCTACTGGGAGGCTGAGGCAGGAGAATGGCGTGAACCCGGGAGGTGGAGCTTGCAGTGAGCTGAGATCCGGCCACAGCACTCCAGCCTGGGTGACAGAGCGAGACTCCATCTCAAAAAAAAAAAAAAAAAAAAAAAAAAAAACTGTACTCTCAGACCACAGAGAAAAAAAAAAATCAGTGTTAAGAAAATTGCTCAAAACCATATGATTACATGGAAATTAAACAACCTCCTCCTGAATGACTTCTGGGTAAATAACAAAGTTAAGGCATAAATCAAACATTTTTTGAAAATAATGAGAAAAACGATACACCATACCACAATCTCTGGGACACAGCCAAAGTAGAGTTAAGAAGGAACTTTATAGCACCAAACGCCCACATCAAAAAGTTAGAAATGCCTCAAATTAACAAACCAACATCACACATAGAGGAACTAAGGAAACAAGAGCAAACCAACCCCAAAGAAATAACCAAAATCAGAGCTGAACTGAAGGAAATTGAGAAGTGTAAAACCATACAAAAGATCAATTAGTCAAGGAGCCTGGTCTTTGAAAGAATTAGTAAGATCAATAGAACACTAGCTAGACTAATAAAGAAAAAGAGAAGTTTCAAAAAAAACATGGTCAGAAATGACACAGAGGGCCTTACCACTGACACTCGCGCCACCCCCCTCCAACCGCCAATAAAAGACTCTCAGAGACTATCATGAACATCTCTATGCATACAAGCTAGAAAACCCAGAAGAAATATGTGGAGCCCTGGAAACATACAATCTCGTAAAACTGAACCAGAAAGACTGAACCAGAAAGACATTAAACTCCTTAACAGACCAATAATGAGTTCCAAAATTGAGTTGGTAATAAAAAGCATAAAAACCAGTAAAAGCCCAGAATCAGATGGACTCATAGCCAGTTTCTACCAGACAGATAAGGACAAGCTGGTTCCATTTCTACTGAAGTTACACTAACAAACTGAAGAGACTCCTCCCTAACTCATTCTTGAGGCCAGCATCATCCTGATGCCAAAACCTGGCAGAGGCATGACAATAAAAGAAAACTTCAGGTTGATATCCTTGATGAAGATAGATGCAAAAATACTCAACAAAATACTAGCAAACCAAATTCAGCATCACATCAAAAACCTAATCCACCATGACCAAGTAGGCTTTATCCCTGGGATGCAAGATTGGTTCAACATACACAAATCAATAAATGTGATTCACCACATAAACAGACCTAAAAACAAAAATCACATGACCATCTCAATAGACGTGGAAAAGACTTTCGATAAAATTCAATATCCCTCCGTATTAAAAACCCTCAACTAGGCATTGAAGGAATATATCTCAAAATAATAAGAGTGATCTATGAAAAAAATCCATAGCCAACATCATACTGAATGGGCAAAAGCTGGAAGCATCTCCCTTGAAAACTGCCACAAGACAAGGATGCCCTCTTTCATCACTTCTTTCTGGCTGAAAGTCCCAGCCAGAGTAATCAGACAAGAGAAAGAAATAAAAGGCATCCAAACAGGAAGAGAGGAAGTCAAACTACCTCTGTATACAGATAACATGATTCTATACCTAGAAAACCCCATAGTATCTGCCCAAAGGGTCCTTGACCTGATAAACAACTTTAGCAAAGTTTCAGGATACAAATCAAGGTACAAAAATCCATAGTATTCCTATATACCAACAACATCCAAGCTGAGAGCCAAATCAAGAAGGCAATCCTATTCACAATAACTACCAAAGGAATAAAATACCAAGAAACACAGCTAACCAGGTAGGTGAAAGATCTCTACAATGAGAATTACAAGACACTGCTCAAAGAATTCAAATATGACAAAAAGGAAAAAACATTTCATGTTCATGAATAAGAGGAATCAATGTTGTTAAAATGGCCATACTGCCCAAAGCAATTTACAGATTCAGTGCTATTCCTATCAAACTCCCAATAACATTCTTAATAGAATTAAAAAAAAAAAAAAAAAAAAAAAACTATTGGAAAAACATCCTGAATAGCCAAAGCAATTTTAAGCAAAAAGAACAAAGCTGGAGACATCACATTACCTGGCTTCAAGCTATACTAAAAGGCTACAGTAAACAAAACAGCATGGTACTAGCACAAAAACAGACACACAGACCAATGGAAGAGAACAGAGAGCCCAGAAATAATGCTACACACCTACAACCATCTGATCTTGAACAAAAACAGGCAATGGGGAAAGGATTTCCTATTCAATAAATCCTGCTGGGTCACCTGGCTAGCCATTTGCCAAAGATTTAAACTGGACCCTTTCCTTATACCACATAAGAAAATTAAACTCAAGATAAACTAAAGACTTAAATGTAAATGCTAATACTATTAATTGTGATGCTATAAAAACCTAGGGAGTATAACCTAGGAAATACCCTTCTGAATATAGGAACTGGGCACTGGCAAAGACTTCATGATGCAGATGCCAAAAGCAATTGAAACAAAAACCAAAATTGACAAATTGGACCTAATTAACCTAAAGAACTTCTGCACAGCCAAAGAAACTATCACCAGAGTAAACAAACAACCTAAAGAATGGGAGAAAATTTTTGCAAAATATGCATCCAACAAAGGTCTAATATCCAATATCTGTAAGGAACTTAAACAAATTTACAAGCAAAATACAACCTCGTTAAAAAGTATTCAAAGACCATCAACAGACACTATTCAAAAGTAGACATGCATGCAGTCGTAGGCTATGAGAAAATGCTGAACATCACTAATCGTTAGAGAAATGCAACTCAAAACTACAGTGAGATACCATCTGACACCAGTCAGAATGGCTATTACTGAAAAGTAAAAAAAATAACATATGATAGTGAGGTTATCTAGAGAAGGAAACACTTATATACACTGCTGGTGGGAACATAAATCAGTTCAGCCATTGTAGAAAGCAGTTTGTTGATTTCTGAAAGAATGTGAAACACAGTTACCATTTGACCCAGCAATCCCATAGTTGGGTTTATACCAGAAAATATATAAACCATTCTACAATAAAGACACATGCACGCATGTGTTTATTGCAGCACTATTCACAATAACAAAGACATGGAATCAACCTAAAAGCCCATCAACAGTGGACTTGTTAAAGAAAATGTGGTACATATACACCATGAAATACTATGGGGCCATAAAAAAGAATGAAATCATGTTCTTTACAGTAACATGGATGCAGCTGGAGGCCATTATCCTGCGCAAACTAACACAGGAACAGAAAACCAAATACTGCATGTTCTTACTCATAAGCGGTTGCTAAACACTGAGTTCATAGAGACACAGAGAAAGGAACTACAAACACCAGGGCCTACTTGAGGGCGAGGGATGGAAGGAGGATGAGAAACAAAAAACTACCGCTGGGTGTGGTGGCTCACACCTATAATCCCAGCACTTTGGGAAGCCAAGGTGGGTGGATGGCTTGAGCCCAGGAGTTTGAGACCAGCCTGGGCAACATGGCAAAACCCATCTCTACAAAAAATTCAAACATTAGCTGGATATGATGGCATGTGCCTACAGTCCCAGCTACTTGGGAAGCTGAGGTGGGAGGATCACCTGAGCCTTGGAGGTTGAGGCCGCAGTGAGCCATGATTGTGCCATGGCACTCCAGCCTATGTGACAGAGGGAGACCCTGTCTCAAAAAAAAAAAGAAAAAGAAAAGAAAGAAAAAGAAAATAAAAGTTCCCTATCTGGTACTGTACTAATTACCTGGTTGACAAGATAATTAGTATACCAAACACCCACAACACACAATTTACCTATATAACAATCCGCATGTGTACTACTGAAGCTAAAATCAAAGTTAAAAATAAAAAGAATGTTGATTGTGACACTTTTGTATTATAAATAAAATGGAAATGGATTAAATGTTCAAAAAGAAATCAGATGTGACATAATGATATGTAGCCATTAAATAAATAAATCTACATGTACTAACAAAAAGAAGAAAATAATTCTCTACAAAGAAAAAAGGAGAATGTTAACTTTGACAATTTCACGTTCATCAGGTTCAGTTTAAGCAAACTGTAGAAAGAAAAAAAAATGGCTAGTAAGTTTTCTCACATACTTTTCCAATACTCTATCTTTCACCAGTAGTTAGATATATGTTGAAAAATGGGAAGAAAAGCACTAGAGATGTTGAGGACACTCCAGATTTTGAGAACTATCCATTTTTATCCAAATTGAATCTTGCATTTTTGATGTTTTGAAAGGTAGGAAGAAATTTTCCCGATAAATTTTCAAATTCAAAGTACATAATTGCGTGTATGTCAGCAAATAATACCTTAACTATTAGGTATACATAGTTAAAGCTGTTTGCAGATATACATTGTTAATTAAGCATCTTTAAATTTTTTATTATGTAATATTTGATACATACAAAAGAATATATGTGACAAATATAAGAGATTTTTTAAAAGTTCATGAAAAATGTGTACTATGAAAAAATATGCATTAATTCAAAACGTTTTTGCACCCAAAGAAACTTATACTAACTTATTATAACATGCCTGACCAGGACCTAGTTTGAGGCAATAGAAAAGATGGGACATCAGTTTGAGAAAAGTCTTTTTCAGAGCAACATGAATTCTGCTAAAATTGAAGTAAGAACAAACATGAAATTTATAGTGAAGCTTGGGTGGAAGAATAGTGAAATTGCTGATGCTTTACAAAAAGTTCAGAGGGACAACACCCCCAAAGAAATCAGCAGTTTACAAATGGATACATTTTAAGAAGGGATGAGACGACGTTGCAGATGAAGCCCACATTGGCAGACCATCTATATCAACTTAAGAGAAAAGAATAATAATCTTGTTTGTACCCTAATTGAAGAGTATCAGTGATTAACAGCAAAAATACAGTCAACACTACAGACATCTCAACTGGTTCAGCTTATACAATTCTGACTGCAAAATTAAAGTTGAGCAAACTTTCAACTCAGTGGAAAATTTTGGTACTGAGTCCCAAAACCCTGACACCCAGATCAGCTGCAGGTAAGATCAGAGCTTTCAATGGCAATTGTAGACAAGTGAGATCAAGATCCTGAAGCATTTCTTTGAAGAACTGTAACAGGAGATGGAACATGGCTTTGCCAGTATGATCCTGAAGCTTTACAAAACAATCATAGCAATGGCTACCAAGATGGGGAAGTGGTCTAGTCCAAGGTAAATCAGACTGGTCAAGAAGAAAGGTCATGGCAACAGATTTTTAGGGTGCTTAAAACTTATTGGCTGTTGGCTCTCTGGAGCGCCAAAGAACAATAACATCTGCTTATTATGAGAGAGTTCTGAAAAGGTCAGCCAAAGCTTTATCAGAAAAGCAGCCAGGAAAGTTTAACCAGAGAGTGCTTCTCCACCATGACAGTGCTCCTTCTCTTTCCTGTCATCATACAAGGGCAATTTTTGTGAGAGCTCTCATGAGAAATCACTGGACATCCACCTTAGAGTCCTGATTTGGCTCCTTCTGACTTCTTTTGGTTTCCTCATCCTAAAAAACCTTTAAAGGGCACCCATTTTTCTTCAGTTAATAATGTAAAAGAGACTGCATTGACAAGGTTAAATTCCCAAGACCCTTGGTTCTTTAGGGATGGACTAAATGGCTGCTATCCTCACTTGCAAATGTGTCTTGAACTTGATGAAGCTTATATTGAGAAACAGAGTTTATATTTTTTTGTTTTTATCTTTAATTCTATAAACTTTTTGAAGTTCTCTTGTATATAAACTATGATGCTTAAAATTTAAATAAACATCAGTGATGTCACCAGCAAACTAATACCATAGGTAGCTAGCTACATGGCCCTTAAACTAATGCCTTTTCCAATCTCTTGCCCAAAAGGAGGTAACTGCCATCCTGAATTTGGTTTTATCATTCTCTTTTTATAGCTTTGTTAAATTAAAAAAAAAAAATTGTAGAGATGAGGTCTCACTGTGTTGCCCAGGCTGGTCTTATACTCCTGGCCTCAAGCTGTCCTCCAGCCTCTGCCTCACACACTGTTGAGATTACAAGCATGAACTCCCTTGGCTTTTCAAAACAATTATATCACATGGGTATACATTTCTAAACAATATACTCATTAGTTTTGCAAATTTTTTAGCTTTCTAGAATGGTATCACAATGTGTACATAGATAGTCTATATGAGCTTGCTTATTCATTCACCGTTTCATAAAATTGTTATTATTGTATAACTGTGCTTCATTTGTTTTGTACCAATATTCCCTTTTATCAATATACCACTTTTTCTCAATTATCTTGGCAATGGGTATTAAAGTTATTTTCTGTTTTTGCCCTCATAAACAATGACCATATGAAAGAGAATTACACATACCTCCTTTCCAGGATTATCTCTACATTGAGGATAGCCATAATTCTAGAACAACATTTGGAAGCTCTTTCTAAAAATCCAGTTCTCAAGCTAAGACTTATTGCTATGGTTTGGCTGCATCCCCACCCAATTCTCATCTTGAATTGTACGTTCCATAATCCCCACATGTCATGGGAGGGACCCAGTGGAAGTTTATTGAATCATGGGGCTGGTTATCCGCATGCTGTTCTTGTGATAGTGAGTGAGTTCTCATAAGATCCAGTGGTTTTATCAAGGGCTTTTCACCCTTTAACTTGGCACTTCTCTTTCCTCCTACCATGTGGAGAAGGATGTGACTGCTTCCCTTTCCGCCATGGTTGTAAGATTCCTGAGGCCTCCCCAGCCCTGCAGAACTGAGTCAATTAAACCTCTTTCCTTATAAATTACCCAGTCTTGGATACTTCTTCATAGCAGCATGAGAACGGACTAATACACTGATGAGTGTTGTTTTCTTATTATAGCACATGCTTGCAAAATTGCCTTGTATAATGAAAACGATATTTTGTCATTAAATGTGTATTCTGTTTACCGTGAGTATATATAAAACCAGGAAGCAGGTACTTTTTAGTCATGAATATTTGCCAAGAAATTATTTAAATAAAATACATTTATAATGAAATAATAGAGCTGAAAAATGCCCATAATATCATTTGAGCTTTTGTAGTCTTTCTGACCAAATAAGAAGGCTAAAACATTTTATTTGTTTAAAGGGCTATTAAAAGTGTTAAACACATGCTTGCTTAATGAGTCTATTGCCAAAATCATTCTAGCGAAAGAAGTACAAGTGATATTTAAAACATACATATGAACAGGTAATGAAAATATCATTCAAAGCTGGAAAAGTTGATAAGAAACCAGGGGTGATGTCAGGTATATTGTTTACAGCCACAGTCTAATCTCTTCCTTTATAGTTCATTGACATTATGGGTTCTAAATTCAGTATCTTTAGGAGAGGAAAGAACTTTAGTGATTGTCTTGTTCAATGTTTTTAAAACATGTTCATTTTCAACTAAAACAATCTAATGATCATATATCAGAACTCTTTCCATTGCAAGTGACAGAAAGCCCAACTTAAATCTCTAAGCAAAAGGGTAATTTATTAGGTCATGTTATTAAGAAGTCTTGGATAGCTCTAGCTCTAGCTGTGGCTTGACTCAGTGTCTCAATGCCCGAGGACCTGGTCCTTCTTCTGATCTTGGCTTCACTCATTGCTGTTGGCCGTCAGAGCTACACAACCACAAATTTAGGGCTGGAGAGAATAATAAGCATGCATTTCTCTCAGCAATTCCTGCCAAGTATCCAGCATTTCATTTGCTGTCTTACCGGGTCACATGCCCATCAGGAGTCAGTCATTGTAGCCAAGAGAATGCAAGGGTCTGATTAGCCAGGCCCTCCTCACTTGCCCACCTCTGGTGAGAGAACAAATTATCTTTATCCAAAACACTCAGCTGAGCCACAGAAGAGTGTTGAAAAGATGCTAAGTGGCTGATTTTCACTTCAAGGTTTTTTCCCTCTGTTTCTGCAGAATTTCATTTCATATTCTGTAACTCATTCCTAATTACCCTTCTCTTTCTGCTTTGCTTTCAGTAGAGTTATTTCATGTTCTCCAAGTTGAGTGGGATATGCAAATCAGATTGATTTGGGTACCAAGCATCATCCTCCACAGTATCATTATAGAGAAGTATAATATATTCTGCACACTTTCATTCAGTGTAACTCACTACAGCAATCTGTGGGGGTAGAGAGGAATCTGACATTCCTGCAGTGTCCCTCTAGCAAGTCTGAAAGGAATAATTACTTCATTCAATAGATTCAAAATGTCCCAAAGCAAGTTTGAAACACTTCATAGTTAATTTTTTTTAAGTTAGCTTATAATTATCTCAGCTTTGGTTTCAGTTTTCTTGTCATCCCCACAAAATTATTTTTATTATGTCATGCCAGGGGAGATCTCCCCCTTGGCACCCAAATAGTTTAAAATCTGACATTCTAGTGTGGCTACAATAACTACCAAAAGAGTCCTCACACACTCATACTTCCACCGGCTCATTCCTGTGAAACACATATGAAACATATGCTCATTAGTTACAGGAACCAATTTAAATGATAATTTTTTCAAATGGCCAACATCAAATAAACTTAGGGAGTAAACATCATTGCAACATGGTAAACAAGCTATGAAGTGCAGCTGAGTGTGAAGGTGATTGTCAAGGGACAGGGCTGGTGAAAACAAGGCAAGCAAAGCAATCTACTACTGGATAATAATGCAAATTTCTCATGCAGTGCACTTGATTACTTCTCCCTCAGCTCTGCTGCTATGCTCCTCTCCCCTGCAGGATTAAAAAAAAAAAAATTCCTAACCTCTCACAGGCACGTTCAATGTCCACTAAAAATAGGGAGAGATATTTCACAGAGGAGAGGTGGGGCATGAAGGGTTGGTGTGTAGCCACATTGCTCTGTAAGGTGTGTCTGAATAGGGACATGAGTATTGTTACGCTCTTGCTATTATGTGTCTTCAAAATTCTGAATATCACAGACTTACTATGTAAGCTAAAGTTCCTACTCTAAACTTCAATACTTCAATATAGAAGTATGTAAAAAAAAAAAACTCCCTTCATCTCCTCTAATATTAAGCATATTTTTCAAAAGTGTCATAATACTTAGAATATTTTAGGAAAAATCTTAATACCAAGTAACATTTTCCAAGCACAAGGCTAAACACTAAAAATGCAAAGAACACAATGCACTTAGAATATTTGAGCTGGTGTGAAATAGTAAAAGGGGAGTTTACCAAATTGACAAAGGAGGAGGAAGATATTCCCAGCAGAAAACCCAGAGAAATGAAAATATATGACCCATTCTGAAAGGAGCCAGTTAAGGAATGGGAAAAAGAAAAACAAAGGAAGAAATGGAGCTAAAAAGGCAGCTTAGGCCTTATTGGTTGTTAATTTTAAATAGCAAGTATTTCAAACTCTTTAGTAAATTAAGAATAAGAAAAAAAATCATAATCTCAATACCTAATTAACCTTGTTGGCAACTTTCTAAACAAAACCATAAATATATATGGGTTATTAAAATTATCCATAAAAATACAGGAAGAAGGTAAAAGCCCTTTTCTCTGATGTCTCTCCCCAAGGAAATTTCTATTAATTGTTTCTCAAGTTTTCTTAAAGAAAGTATTTTGAACAATACAAATTTTCATACAAGAGAATTCGTGTTACATGAGCTGTTCTGCATCTTGCTAGTTTTTGAGGGGAACTGTGATATATTCATAGCATCCTCTCCTGGTAATATACAAAGTCCTAACTCAATATTATTAGCACCATATCTTATTGTACCATTAGAACAATTTAACTGATTTGATTGATGACGATTTGGGTAGTTTTCTGAGTTTTTCGTAATTACTATTTTACATAAATACCTTGGTAAATAAATGTCTTGGCCAAATGGCTCTATAGACTCCATTTTATCCTTCCATCAACAGTTTATCCAACATGCTCTACTATCCACAGACCTGCCAGCCATCAGTATCATCAAACCGCCTAAATTTAATTATGTAATAGGTGGAAATTTCATATCTTGATCATTTTACCTGTATTTCTTTTTTAAAAAGCATCACTGAGAATCTTTCCATAATTTAGTTAGCTATTTTTGGACACAGATTTTGAAGAAATTTTTATTCCACTCTAATAGATTTGGATATTATAGTTTTGAAAATTTTTGTGTCTTTAAAAGTTAACTTGATAAAATCTGACTGATAAAATGGAAAGGGAAGTAACTAAATTCTACTTTATGATTCTTGTCATTTTATTTTAAGTATTCTTAATTACTACACTATAAATATAAAACTGTCAAGTTTACTCTTGAGGCATGCGGAATAAAAAGTAACTAGGGAGGAGCCATTTCTTCAAGCTTTAGTATTAATCTACTGAAGAGAAGCAAGAGGAATAGGAATGGAAGCTCTCATGCATGGAGTAACGGCGGTGGGAAAGGCACTACCATGTGTATTTAATGATATAAACTCACTGAAATCAATGTATTTATCATTGACTTCTCAACAAATATTCTTTTTTATTCTGATTAAATCAATCTCATTGCATGAACAGATTTTAAAAAGGTCAGATCAAGAACAGTGATTAACTTTTAAGTCATTTATTCAAATACTTACCACATTCTGATTCAACAGAAATGATACTTTGTTATCACTGCATTGAGTGGTAATAGAAACCCAGAAAGACTAAGCAATATTTTCAAAGGGACACTAGAATCCTCATTGCATGTATCTAGAGAGGTCAGCCTTGCTACACCACATATAATAGAATCCATAGCAGTCTCTGGCCTTTGTATGCCACGTTTATTATTATGCACATGACTTCATCTGTATTTCTAACACCAGGTCTCAGAGGCAGACTGAACTTCAGCATATTTTATGAAGTACTTGGGTATATGCTTTTAACACTCTGCCTTGTTGACCCCCATACCACCATGAAAACATGTATTTATGTTCAAAAACCAGGTGCCCAGTTTGCCCATGTGATATGTGACTCTACTAGAAACTAAACTCCATCCTCAGAAATGTTGTCAGCAAATTGTCAACATAGGATATGGGCAGGTTTTCAGAGGACAAATCAATCAGGAGCAGAAAGGAATGGTTTCTGTGAGAGTCACCAAGTCCTTCTATAAATTGCTGCTTTTATAGGGAGGCAGGGACCTCCCTATTGTTTAATCCAAATATTAAACAGAATTAAACTTCTCCTTTTGGGATAAATATCCTTTAACTTAAACTGGGCTTTAAGGAACTATTTCTGTACCATATCATCTAGTCAATCTCATGAAGTTTGGTTTTAGCTTTAGTTTTTCTTTTTTTTTTTTCCCCATAGTGAGCGACACATTCAACATGTTTTGTATTTACAAAAAAAAAATAATAAATTGAACAACTTCTATTTTAATATTTTTTAAATAAAACTGTTAGTATAGAAAATCCCACTGCGTTAAATTACAACAATGTTGACATCCCTTTCCATGACCCCTCAACCCGATATTCTACTAAAAGGTTATTTTATGGTCCTTTTAAACCTCTTCATAAATTCATTATGGAGACAGAAAGAGCCCACTTTCATATTGCTCAGCAATATCCCTCCCTTTCCTTTTGCTTTTTCTTTCCTTAGATTTGTAATCCAAAAATCAGGGATGCAAGAGCATCATCACTATGGAGATTTTCATGTGCCTTATTCTTCCTTCTCTCTGACTGTGAAAACTAAGTCTGTGTAGCACATACAACAGTGTAATTGACTCTCTGGTGCAGCTGCCATTGGGTATTTCTTACAAGAAATTATATTAGCCTTCCTTTTAAATGTGTTCAGGGTAATAAGTCATCCTTGACATTCACCATTCATACAACAAAATGTCTGTGTTACAAAATCAGCCCCAAGCTTATCAAATAATTAATACCAGATTTGTAAGTGACACAGATGATGTCAGGTTTTTGTATTAAGTAGGACCTTGATCCCTAGCATTTACTGGTTGCAATCCTTTTACTAACAGATAACATCTGCCAATGAGTAATATTTGGTTTCAGGAAAGAACAGCTTTTAGTGATTTTATTCCTATGACGTTCACTAGGTTGCCAAAACTTGAAGCCAAATGCTTTTGTTTAACCATCATAGAACAAGAAATGGCCATGCAATCTCTTTCACACTTTTTTTAAGCCTGAGGGAATCATGTTTAAGGATAAGAAGAATCCTAGTCAGTCCTTGGCAAGGACTCAGTTCAGAAATTATCATTGAATTAATTAATTGCCTGTATAGTTTTAGGTAGTATCAATCTGTTGAGTAGGAAGTGGAAATACATTATATTCTACAACCATGGTCAGACAGAAATGACTGAGTTACTATGCTAGCTAGACGTCAAAGGAAATGTAGAAAAGGTTCCCAAATTGGCCAAGTTTCTCATTGTTGGAGTTGAAAGTTACAGATAAGCAAAGAAGAGTCTAGTATGATCTATGAAAATTTGATTTGGAGATCCTGGTATAAACTCCTGTTTAGCTTACTATAAATACATATTGTTACATAGGTTAATATTTATAGATATGTGAATATATTAATACATGGGTTATACATACATATATTTCCTTACTCTGTCAGCTGAGAGGACATAGAAGCAATGACACTTCAGTAACAACCAACATACCTTGCACCAGATCTTGTTCTCCAAATCCATTCTCCAATAAAAGAAACCAGGGCTCCTTGGAGAAATGGCTGATCCTAAAATTGGGGTGGTAAACATACAAAATGAGGCTCACCAAACAGCCAAAGTAATACTAAGCAAAAAGAACAAAGCTGGAGCCATCACATTACCTGACTTTACACCATACTACAAGGCTACAGTAACCAGAACAGCATGATACTGCTAGAAAAACAGACACACAGACCAATGGAACAGAAGAGAGAACCCAGAGAAAAGCCACATACCTACAATAAACTGATTTTTGACAAAGTTGACAACAAAAATGGGGAAAGAGCACTCTATTCAATAAATGGTGCTGGGAAAATTGGCTAGCCACATGCAGAAGAAAGAAAGTGGACCCCTACCTATCACCACATACAAAAATTAACTCAAGATGGGCAAAAGACTGGAATGCAAGACCGAAAACTATCAAACTCCTAGAAGAAACCCTAGTAAATACCCTTCTGGACATCAGCCTTGGCAAAGAATCTATGACCAAGTTCTCAAACGCAATTGCAACAACAACAACAACAAAATGACAAATGGGACCTAATTAAACTAAATAGTTTCTGCACGGCAAAATAAACTATCAAGAGAGTAGACAGACAACCTACAGAACGGGAGAAAATATTCACAAACTATACATCCAACAAAAGTCTAATAGCCAGAATCTATAAGGAACTTAAACAAATCAACAAGCAAAAACCAAATAACCCCATTAAAAAATCGGCAAAGGACATGAACAGACACTTCTCAAAAGAAAACATAGAAGCAGCCAAAAAAAAAAAAAAAAAAAAAAAAAAGCAAAAATGCTCAACATCACTAATCATCAGAGAAATCCAAATCAAACTACAGTACGATACCATCTCGCACCATTCAGAATGGCTATTCTTAAAAAATTAAAAAAAAAAACATATTGGTGAGGCTGTGTGGAGAAAAAGGAACATTTATACACTGTTGGTAGGAAAGTAAATTAGTTTAGCCACTGTGGAAAGCAGTTCGGAGATTTCTCGAAGAACTTAAAACAGCCATTTGACAGAGCAATCCCATTGTTGGGTATATATTCAAAGGAAAATAAATCATTTTACCAAAAAGACATATGCACTTGTATGTTCATCACAGCACTATTCACAATAGCAAAGGCATGAACTCAATCTAGGTGACATTAACATTAGTGTGGTACATATATACACCATGGAATACTATGTAGCCATAGAAAGGAACAAAATCATTTCCTTTGCAGCAACATGCATGTAGCCAGAGGCCATCATCCTAAGCAAATTAATGCAGAAATGGAAAACCAAATACTACACACTCTCACTTATAAGTGGGAGCTAAACATTGGGTACACATGGGCATAAAGATGGGAACAACAGACACTGAGAACCATAAGAAGTGGGAGGGAGGGACTGGGAAAGGATTGAAAAACTACCTGTTGGGCACTATGATCACTACTTAGGTGAAGATCCCAGTTGCACCCTAAACCTTAGCATCACGCAATATATCCTCATAACAAGCCTGTACATGTACTCTCTGAATCTAATATAAAAGTTAAAAAACAAAAACAAAAAATGAGGCTTAATCATCTTGTAGTCCCAGAAAGTTAAAAAAGTGTTTTTTTTGGTTTTGTTTTGTTTTGTTTTGTTTTCCAAAAAGACCCACAGTGATGGGGACACTTTCAGATCAATCAAAAAATTTCAAATGGCCAAAGTTGAAACAATTTAAGCAATAAAATAGCATAGTATATTATACCCAAAGTATAAAATAAACATCCATGGGTTTATATTGATATAAATATATGGTTGAAAACTAAATGGGGAAGACTAGACAAATCTCCCATGTAGAAGATTCTGTATAATTCAGGTAGCTATCACATCTTCAAGGAGGTAGTGCAAGACTCTGCACTCTTTCAGCGTGGGCTGCACAGTGACCTCTTTCCAATGGATGTGGTATGGAAACGGGGAAAAATGTAACCCGACAAACACTATGTCAGCCAGGTGGTCAAGGTTAACATCAACAGTGAGACGTCATGGTGATAGCATGAACCCTTGATATAACGTGATACAAATGGCATTCTCGTCTGTGGTCTTTCAAAAACCACAACCCAAGTCTAATTACGAGAAAACCATTAGACAAATCCCAAATTGAGGGACAGTCAAGAAGACATGTGATTAGTTCTCCTCAAAACTGTCAAGGTCATCAAAACAAGGAAAGTTTGACAACCTCACAGGGCAGAAGTGCCTAAGGAGACATGATAACTAACTACATATCATGAGATATCTTTGATAAAATCCTGGGACAGAAAAAAGGACAGTAGGAAAAACTAAGAAAATCTGAGTAAAGTGAGGACTTTATTTAATACTCATGTATCAGCATTGGTTCTTCCATTATGGCACATCTACCATAGTAATATAAAATGTTAATAATTAGGAAAATTGCGTGTGGGACCTATGGGAATTCTTTGTACTATCTTCACAATTTAAAAAAAAAAAAATCTAATTTTATTCTAAAATTGTAAAAGCTTATTAAAATTTGCTTAAAATACTCCCCAGTTTACTCTCTTTATTATTCGTCTGGACTTTAAGTGGATGTCAATATTTTTATGACAACCAACCTAAATTGTTAGTCTCTGATGCTCCAGAGATTAAGGTGGTTCTTCTAAGTGCTTTAATCAAAGCCTTAATTTTACCCTGAGAATGGTCTTTTCAATTATTAGGAAAATATTTTCTAAGTTGTTCACATGCTTTCATTTTAGTTATTACACCATTTCTGATAAAAGACTGCTATAGCTTGACTCTCCATTTTATTAACACTCTATTATGATTATCCTACTAAAAACACTCTAAATTCTGGTCAGCCTCACTCAGAGTAGTAATGAGGGTGAATGTATCATTGCAAGCCTAATTCTGCCCATTATATTTCTGCCTCTCCATTTATGCCAGTCTAAAATTGTTATTTGAGCTGGAAGATCATTCTGTAACCTTCAGATTACTGCAGGGTGGCTTCGGCAAAAAAGGAATTACCAATGCATTAAATTTGAATTAGCTCTGAGAAATCATGCAGATGTATGCACAGAACATTATAGCAACACTGTCTTCAGGCACAGCAGAATTGCTTTTATGCAGTTTTAAAGAATCACTTGAGCAACCCTTAAATTGCACACATGATGATGCTGAGCCAGCATCTTCTGTTAAAAAAAAGTATATACATATATATATATATATCCTGCAGCCCAAATATAGCCTTTCAGGGAGTTGTCTTTCAGAGAAACCTGATCACACAGGGACTGCTGCTGAGTGGACTGTTTGGGTTCCAGCCCCACCATATTAGAGTGCCCTGGCAGAGTGACTGCAGAAGTGTCACTTAGACTAATGATTATGAATTATGCAGAGGGTCATATCCTCTTAGTTACAAGTCATTTACACAGTTTCCCTCTAGACTGCCTAGCCTGGTTCAATTTTTTTTCCTCCTACTAGGAAATAACTCATTGAATAGATGTTCGATGTTGAATTTATTGACATTCTATTTTTCTTCCATAATGCCAAGCTTGCAAAACAACCAAATGAAAAAATAAAAATAAAAAACCAGATACCTACCCTCAGTGAAATTATAGCAGTAACAAGTCTTGTTTTATTATTATTTTTTCTTTCTAGTCTGTCAGGGTGCTTCCCATTTTAAAGTTCTGACAGTTCTAATCTCTGTCTCGCTCTTCTATCTTCAGTTACATTGAAAAGGTGGTGTAAAGATGTGTTCATGGGGAAAGAGAGTTCTAACACTAAAATCCACACTTCTCAATCTGTCAAATGTATGTTTCAGTGAGCTACTTGGAAGGAAGAACAACAGGAATATCAGAGATTCTCATTTTTGGAATTAAAGCCTGTCAGATTTCCCCAGATTTTTCTGAATCTAAGCCCTTAAGCCTACACTTAAAATGAAAGAGACAGGCCATAGAAAATTCTGTACATTTTAACAAGTGATATGAATAGTGATGTGACTCAGTAAGCATGACTGTGTAGAAGGGTGATGAAGTCAGCTGAAAAACAGAGATCTGCTTTTTTTGTTGCTTGCTGACCTTAGTTTCAATGGAAAAAATAAAATAAAAGAAACATTGACCTCTCCCAAAAAGTGGACCATTCATGACCATCTTCAAAGTCAGAGACTATTTCTTACAGTAAAACCAGCCTGGAGAAGGAGGAAATGTCTTTTCCAAATTGACCTGGTGGATTTCATCTTGATGAGAACTGAGCAAGGCAGAGCCTCTCACACATCCATAACCAATTTCAAAGCCAACAGGCCTTGTTATTGTTTATATGGTGGTGGTCATTCAGCCATGCACAGTGCCAACCAACACCAACCTCCAGGCAGAGGAACTGCCCTGACAGCTAGACCACTTCGAAAGCAGGCCCCTTGTGGCCAGAAATGGAAAAGGAGTGCTCTGGAATTTCTGTTCACATTTTCAACAACTTGATTTTTGAAGGTGTTGGAATAATTCGGGGATGGCTTCAAGCAGCCACATTTACCACCCCTGGGAAACCTGAAGCATCTAAGAATATCCCTCCGGAGTACAAATATCTCTCCAAGGAGTAACTATCACCTTGCAGCAGCTGGATCTCATTCCCATGATCCCTCTGTGCCCCCAAAATAAACCCAGAGAAGCTTCCAAAGGGCAACTTGTGCTAGCACAGTGGAGTTTAATGGCATGTAAGGGCCTTCCATGGCAGGATGCTTCACTAATATAACAGCCAGAGGGATCCTTTTAACACAGAACTCTTACCATGCCCCTCCTCTTCTCAAACTCACCTTCTCAACTCTGAGAAAAGCAAGGTTCTAGAGTGACCTACAGGTGAACAGTTCTGCTGCTCCAAATTGTTCGACCTCTGCTCTCACCTCCACACAATCCCACTGGCCCCTTGCCCTTCGTCATATGTGCTGAGCTTGCTCCAGTCCACAACCTCTACCTGCAATGCTCTGCCCTCAAATGTTCACCCACACGGCTTCTTCCCGAAATCCCTTCAGGTCTCAGCTCACACGTCATTGCTGACACTAGGGACCTTCCTCTAGCAGATAACAACCCCCACTAGACATAGCCTATCCCCTGTACTGATTTGTTTTTCTAAATAACATTCCCCCTGAATGCACAGTATATTTTATGTACTTATTTGCCCATTCTTATCTCTTCTAATAAAAATGGCAACCGCATGAGGGTAGGGAGTTTGTTTTGTTGACTGCTTTATTCCTAGAAACCTGAAAGTACCTGACACAGACTGGGTACTCAGTGACACTCATTCAACTAAGAGAATGAGTCTCCATGTGTGTTACCTCTCTGCATTTTCCCCTTGTTACCCTATTTCCCCCTTCTTCCGATCTCCCACCACACACACACACACACACACACACACACACACACACACACACCCCAAACACACATACACCCTCACATTCCAAAATGACAGACCAGAAGATTCCTTGCCTGGGAGACAACTGTGTTACCAGGTAGAAAACAGAAGCACCCCACTTTCTGGATTTTGCTTTCTGGAAGCCTGAGCTTCTTGAGGACTTGAGGTGAAGGAGAGAGGAGAGAGAAGAATCCATACTCCCATAGCTGGGAAAGGAGACTGTTCTGTAGATTTCCAGATCTTCAGACTCAGGACCCACAGTCCCAGCAGTCACCGGCAGAGGAGCAGAACCTCACAGTGCATTGACCATGGGAGCATCTGGGGAGACGGTTGACCCTTAGGCAGCCAAAGACCCTCTAGGAGAGGGAAAATGCGGAGTACCCACCCCCAAGATGGTAAACTGAAATGCAGCAGCCCCCCTTGATGTTTGTTCTGTGTAACATCCACAGGACCGTTATTCATGGGAGGAGGCCTCCAAAAGGGTAAGGGTACTTTTTGATGTTAGGTTTAAAGGGACCCCGACTGGATGTGGGTTGGTTTAAAGTCAATAAAGAAATGTGACGTTACTGAACACCAAGATTGCAGTTGCATATCCACCCCTGTGCAGGCAGCCCTTCCAGACTAGCTGAGAATCCTTGGCTGGGTTGACCAGTTTCATGGGCCTGCAGACTGTAATGTCACACAGGGCCCTTCTCAGCTACACTTGGTTTAATTCTCTGGTAACACTCTCTTGAAATGTTTTATTTTACCTGTGAAGTTGTGTTTTGTGAGTAAGTCTGACTAGACCATGGAGCCCCAGATGAGGAGAGGGAAACACTCTTGGTACCCATGCTGGTGCTCGAGCCTGCAGGTACAGCAGGCAGCATGAGCTCCAAGTGGATGGCCAGAGCCAGGTCCTGGGCCCAGATTGCTGGTGACAGTAGTGGCAGCAATGGCAGAAGCTGCAAGAATGGTGGCAGCATCCATTGACCCATGAGAGAGGAGGGGCTCTGCCTGTGCCAGTGAGGGGATCTGGGGTATCTGTCAATTCCCAGAGCCCACCTCTATAGCATCTGCATGAATATTAATTCGATGGTCTGAAAACCGGGGCAGAAGTACGGTACTCAGACAGAAAACCTTGTCAGTAAATTCTTACAAAATACAAGTGTACTCATGGACACGGCAATAAAGCATATCAGGGAGTTATTAGAATTCTTCAAAGAGCTTGAATCTCTGGTTTCGAAGACTGTTGCAACATTAAAGAGCAAACATCCACAGAATTAGAAATAGAGATTGAAATTAACCATTGTCACATTTGACAGAAGAGTACATTCTTTTCATATGAAGCATTGGATGAATCAATTATTAATGAGGGAGATAATTTTAAAATTAAGTTTTTCTTGTAATTGAAGAGATGATGATAGAATACATAAACAGACTCTTTGAATTAGATACAAATCACGAAACCGCTTTAGGTTTGTTATATGACCTCCTCAAGTCACAGGAAATGTCAGAGAAAATATCAAAATGCCATTATATAAACTTACATTTAAAATTAAATTCGGACAACTGGAAACTGATTTATATGAAGAGTTAAATATTTTTACTTAAAAAATGGGTACATAAGAATTGTCAATGCTCTAAACATACTAAAATGTATATTTTGAAATAATTTACCAGAAACTCATCCCAATGTCGTCATAGCCTATAAAACACTCTTAACAGCTTTAGTAATGGTTACATCAGCAGAAAGATATTTCTCAAAATTAAAAATTACTTGCAATCTCACACTTTCCAAGAGCAACTGACATTGCTTTCAATTATATCAATTGACAATATAGTAGCTAAAGTATAAATTTAGAGATCTAATGAATAAATTGGCAGAAAAGTAAATCAGAAAAATCTTTGGAGACATCATGTTAATCACACATCTTTATTCTGTTATATAAAATTGCAATCCCAAAGTGTTTTTTTTTTTTTGTAATTTAAACCTTTATATTGTTTACTCATATATTACTATTCCCCCATTATGTTTTACAAGCAAAAGTTATTTTAAAAAGCTCCATCTTTTCATTTTTTCCTGCGACCCACAAATTACGTAGCCAGCCATTCAGCAAAGAAGATACTTTGATTTTCATGGCTAATGAGGGAATCTCTACTGGCATTTAGCAGGTAGAGGCCAAAGATGCTACTAAGCATTCTACGATGCACAGGATGCTCTCACAATAAAGAATTATTCAGCCTAATGTGTCAAGGTTGAAAAAATTCTGCTGCAGACTAATTTAACTCATAAAATTGGAACAGATTAATTTAACTCACAGAAGTGACTTAGAGTCCCAATTGTGATTGGCATCAACTTGCCTGACCTTCATGGTCTGCCAGGAATGGGTAGGGAATGGGGGTTGGGGTTCTTTGCTGAATCTGACTTGCGTTTACTTGAAGAAGATAAAGAATAGCAACATTTCTTGAATGTTTAAGATGTGGCTACAAATGTATATCCACAAGTGTAGCTCTCATCCAGGATTGCTGATATACTATGTCACCTAAGACCTATGAAATGCCTAAAACTGGGACCTATGTTTCAAAACAATGGAAAAATAGCTATGATCCTCCAGGAGAATAGTGTGTTGATTGAGGGAGTGCGGTGACTTGGTGAAGTACTGAGTTTGAAAGAGTAATATCAGCACTTTCAAACTACTAAGGGGTTGAATATGGGATGGTAATAAAAAGTATGAATAAAAGAATAAATACAATATTATAGGTATTTGCTAATAAGATTCTTAGTAGATAATACCCACCCCAATCAACCTAGCTTAAGGATCTCTACCAAAAAAAGACACTGAAGAGAAAATATTAAAAACATATCCCAAACTCTGGGTTTCTACAAACACTGATCCTTTTCATGGAAAGGATAGGGTAGTATCCAGTAATTTATTTTGCAGAGTCTAAAGTATAAGAACATTTCTTGTTGCCCAGATTCTGATTCTGTCACCAAAGGCAGGCTACCATACCAGGATAGGCTATAAAAAGTTTGTTCTTCCTTTGATAAAAATAACTTCCCACCAAAAACTGAAGTTGTTTCCAAGGCATGAAACTTCAGTCCCTAGAAAATATGCATGTGAATCCTGGTTATGACACACTTCTGAAATGTGACACATCAGTGTCAGATACATGAGGCCAAAAAAAGGTCATGAATTTCAGAACACCTGAGGAGTCCAGCTTTTGAGAGTGTTGACATTGTCAAACATCAGGGCTTTAGTCACTAGGACTGAATATCCAGGCTTTTGAGCTTACTAAAATCAAGTTCATATGGCAAGCTAAGTTCTTAAATAGTCCCCAGAAAATAGGTCTACATTTATTCTGAGGTTAGAAATTGGCACAGAGGGCACTGACCCAGGATATTCAGACTCAAAAAGCACACACAAATATAACCCATTTAAAGAGCTGCTGGCATGACAAGGTCAAGGCTGAATGGCCTGCTCTGTTCGAAGCTTAGTCTGACTTGCCTCCAAACTACTCACAACTTCTCCCATTAAGAGGAGCTGATGACAGAAGGCACTGAGGATGAATCAACTGCACCTTCCTCATCAAACGGACACAGACACAGATGGGTCCACTTCAGTAGCACCAGCTCAACCCCGGCTGGATAGGGAAGATGGAAGGTTTTTATCGCGGTATTTAACACTTTGTTGGGTTTATGAGAAGCCATTCAGCAGGCTGTCTGAGAGCGGGCTGCCAAGGTGAGAGTTCCAATCAGGTTAAAAGGGCCTCCCTGTAGTCTACTTTCAGAATAACCTTGCTGGGGTGGGAGGTGGGGGTGGGTAGAGGAATAAGTGAATAGTCCCTTAGGAGAGGTATATGTTTCCTCCTCAGACCTTAGAGCCTGAAGGTGGGAGTCATTTTTTTTTTCTTTCTAGGGAAGTATAAACATGCTAGGTGCAGAATTTGGAAGGACAACTTAATGCACTATCAAATTGAGTTGATTTTCTGTATTTTTGACTCTTTGGCCCCTAGGGTCATGTGAAATAGTCAGAAACTCTTTCAGTCATTCATTCGTACTGGTTACTGCTGAATGAACAGTGTTCAAGCCCAAATTGTCCCACAAAGCCTGGCAGCTTTGTGACATCATGCAATACTTGGGTCATGGGAATGTTTGGTATGCCTGGAGCCCTGAAGCCCAGTATCTCACCCTCTAAGATACACAACTCATCGTTCCTTCCTGAGGTTCTCCACCTTAGAGATGACAGCCGATGACCTGCACATGTATGTGAAGGGTAAAGTCTGCACTTAATACCTGAAAACTATCACCTTCATAATAAGGCACTCTCTATGTATCCAACTTGGCATTGGGCATGACCATTATAAAAATGAAACCAACAGAACTCCTTCTTCTGGTAGAATGTTTCAAGATAATATGCAAAAAGTAAACTGAAACTGCACAAGTGGAAGAACTAGTTTTCAACTAAAACTCCAAGAAAGGGAAACACATACATGATGTAGCGGAGGCAACATTTTACCTCTACCCTCCTAGGGTCTTTTGGCTGGGCCTGAGAATTAAATTGAAATAAGATAGATCAATCAACAGAAGAAAAAGATATGGATTTATTTAGTATAAGTTTTATGTAGCATAGGAGCCTTCACGAGGAAATGAAGACCCAAAGATGCGGTTAGAATTGAATACTTACATACTGAGTTGGACAAATAGCAGTGAATTACAAAAATGTGACAAGGCAGAGGGGGTTGGGCTAAGGTAGTTAATTAGATAGAGAAGTGATGAGGGGGATGAGGGTTAGTTTAACAAGGTTTGTTTGTGTAGATTTCCCTTGGTCCCAGTTTCCCATCCTTGATGATGGGAATGATACTTTCCTTACGGTACATGGAGGACATCCTTCACATGGGAATTTTATCCCTTGCTTTTCAGAAACAAAAGGAAGATCAGAGTAATCTTGTAGCTGCTGTTTTCCAAGTGCCTTTAACTCGAAGTAGCTAATATGCCAGGGCAGCATATTTTGGGGTGGCATATTCTTAACTCCTCACCACACACAAAGACACACATTCATGCACACATACATATCCACCTCAATGAGTTTGTATTGCCAGACCACAGAAATGAGAAAAGCTGATGCAAAAGATGGAAGCATTTCTACATAGCAAAAATAAACAAAAACAATAAACTCTTGAGCTCCCCAATAAGATGCCTAGTATACTTGTCTTGTAACATACTAGCATTGTGGAGAACATGAACATGGAATGTGCCCCAAGAGCATTTCAGCAGATTCAGTAACTCTAGTCCCACACTGGAAGAGAACAGAGGTAGATAGCATAATCTATTGCATAGTCTTCAAATTTATATATATATATATATATAATTTACCCTATGTATACCATATATTACATATGGTATATTACATATATTATATTCATTCATGTTATAACATCATATCATAACATGACAGAATGTCCTTTACTAAAGTTAAATAATATTCCATATATTAAATATAGTATATTATATATATCACCACATATATCATATATACCATAATACCGTATATACATTATATATGAAACCATATATACCGTAATACCATACATACCATATATACCATATATTATGTATGGTAAATTATAGAGTTCACATAAATGTATTATATTTATGGTAAATAATAGAGTTTGCATTGTAAAGTATATATTCAGTTATTCTCCAAATATAATTTCATCATCTTTTAAAGATGTTTTGAAGGGACAGATATTCATGTTATTATATGTAGATGTTCGAACTAGGTAGACTTTTGAGTACTCAGAATGGGCACAGCTAGATGAGCTGCTCCTGCATTCAGAGTTCTTTCCAGTTGTTCCATGTGCAACATCAGCGTGCACATTATTTTGATCCACAGACCCTTATACATAAATTCAACCACCTGAAAATTACACCCAAAGCCAAGGATGGAAAGTTGACCTCATCTTGCATACTAACACCAATCCATCAGTGTGGCTGCCATGTGGGTTGTACTGAGAGGAGTTCAGATGCTATGTCCGGGTGCAGTGGAAAAGAAAGTAATGATTCATTTCTGTCATGTATTTAAAAAGGGGACAGTGACAAGCATATGTGCCTTTATTTGCCATCTCTGTTTTAGATTCCAGCAGCAATTCCAAGCTTGGAAACATACTAACTAGGGAAGCGCTGCAGAAATCAATGAGGGATGGACATATGCTCAGTGTGACAAGATATATTCAAAAATTGCTATTGTATACATTTTTAATCATGCTGTATAATTTATTTTGAAATCACAAATAACATGACAAATAAGATGAGAGCTTTTGTACTTGATGAAAGAAGGCGGTGCATTTTAAAATTCTGAGAAACACTGCCATAGTCTATAAATTCATAAATAACTTCTTCCACCTTGGCCAATAAATATAATTTGGTCTAATAAACATTACCTAAACAAATTTGTGCAAGCCACTGTGCTAGACGCTGTGGGCAGTTCCCACAAAGGTTTATAATTGCCAAATTAAATGCACATTCATGTATTTTTTTTTCCATCTTGCAAAACTGAAACCATATTGAACAACGTCCATTTTCTGCCTCCCCCCACCACTGGCAACCACCGTTCAACTTTCTGTTTCTAAGAGTTTGACAACTATAGATACCTCATGTAAGTAGAATCATATAGTATTTGTCATTTTGTGACCAGCTTATTTTGTGTAACATAATATCCTTAAAGTTCATTTATGTTATAATATATGACAGGATGCCCTTTATTAAGGTTGAATAATATCTCATTGTATGTGTATACCACATTTTCTTTATCCATTCATCTGTCAGTATACATCTGGCTTGCTTATGCCACCTCTCTTATGAATAATGCTGCATGAATGTGCAAACATCTCTTTAGTATACTGTTTTCAATTCTTTTGGATAAATGCCCAGAAGGATTTCTAAATAATATAGTAATTCTGTTTTTAATATTTTGAGGGACTTCAATAATATTTTCCATAGTGGCTGCACCATTTTACATGCCCACTACGAGTGTATAAGGTTTTCACTTTCTCCATATCCTCACCAACAATTTTCAGGTTTAGTGGCTGGTATTACAGGCACCCACCACCATGCCCAGCTAATTTTTTGGTATTTTTAGTAGAGATGAGGTTTCACCATCTTGGCCAGGCTGCTCTTGAACTCCTGACCTCGTGATCCACCCACCTCGGCCTCCCAAAGTGCTGAGATTACAAACGTGAGCCACCATGCCCAGCCTTCTCTCTCTTTTTTTTTATAGTGGCCATCCTAATGAATATGAGGTGATATTTCATTGTGGTTTTAATTTATGTTTTCCTGATGATTAGTGATGAGTATCTTTTCACATGCTGTTGTCCATTTGTAGACCTTCTTTGGAGAAATGTCTATTGAAGTCCTTTGCCCATTTTTAATTGGATTGTTTTCGGTTGTAGTTGTTGAGTTGTAGGAATTCTTTACATATGCTGAATATTAACTTCATATCATATCAGATGTGCAGTTTGCAAATATTTTCCTTCATTCTGTTGCTTTCTTTCACTCTGTTTACTGTTTCTTATTATGCACAGAAGTTTTTAAGTTTGATGTAGTCTCATTTGTCTATTTTTACTTTTGTTACCTGGGCTTTTGGTGTGATATGAAAAAAACCATTGCCAAATCCAACATTAGAAGCATTTCATCTGTATTTTTTTCCAGGAGTTTTGTAGTTTCATGTCTCATGTTTAGGTCTCTAATTCATTTTAGGTAATGTTTGCATATAGTGCATAGTTAAGGGCCTGATTTTATTTTTTGTAGGTGGATATCCAGTTTTCCCAATTATAGTTTCCTCACTGTGTACCCTTTTGAAGATAATTTGATGATAAATGTGAGGGTTTATATCTAGGCTATCTATTACGTTCCCTTGGTCTGTACCTCTGTCTTTATACCAGTATCATACTGTTTTAATTACTGTGACCTTATAATATGTTTTGAAATCAGAAAATTTGAGGCTTCCCCCTTTGTTTGTCTTTCACAATATTGTTTCATCTACTTGTGGTCCTTTGCAATTCCATTAAAATTTCAGGACAGTTTTCTTTATTCCTACAAAAAAAAAAAGTAATTAGGATTTTGATAGGGATTGCATTAAGTCTGCAAATCACTTTGGGTAGTATGGACATTTAAGCAATATTAAGTCTTCCAATTCATGGAAACAAGATATAATTTTCATTTATTTGGGTATTATTTATTTCTGCAATGTTTCATACTTTTCAGAGTACATGCTTTCTTCCCCGTTGGCTAAGTATATTCCTAAGTATTTCATTCTTTTTGATGTTTGTAAATGGGGTTGTTTACCTAGTTTGCTTTTCATTTTGTTCATTGTGGATATGTAGAAACACAACTGATTTTTGCATATTGATTTTGTATTCCACAACTTTACTGAACTAGTTTATTCTAACAGGTTTCTTAGGGAAATCTTTAGGGTTCTCTGCATATAAAATCATGTCTTCTATGAACAGAGATCATTTTACTTCTTCCTTTCTAGTTTGGATTTCTTCCATTTCTTTTTCCTGCCCAATTGCTCTGGTGAAGGCTTCCAATACTATATTGAATAGAAGTGGTGAGAGTAGGCATTTTTGTCTTGTTCCTGAACTTAGAGGTAAGTGCACCTCTAAGTTTTTTTTTTTTTTTTTTTTTTTTACCATTGAGCATGACGTTAGCTGTGGGATTTTCACATATGGCCTTTATTATCTTTAGGTAATTTCCTTTCATTCCCAGTTTGTTAACTGTTTTCATCATGAGTGGATGTTAATTTTGTCAAATGCTTTTTCTGCATCAATTGAGATAATCACATAATTTTGTCTTTCATTCTGTTAACGTAGTGCATTACACTGATTTATTTTCATCTGTGAAACCACCCTTGTATTTCAGTAATAAATTCCATTAGACCATGGTGTATAATCCTTTTAATGTGTTGTTGAATTCAGTTTGCCAGTATTTTGTTGAGGATTTTTGCATTAATATCCATCACGGAGATACTGGTCTGTAGTTTTCCTTTCTTGTAGTATCTTTGTCTGATTTTGGTATTGGAGGAATACTGGCCTAAAATGAATTCAGAAGTGTTCTATTTCTTGGAAGGGTTTGGAAAGGATTGGTGTTAATTCTTTTTTAAATGTTTGGTGGAATTCTGTAGCAAAGTCCTCTGATGCTGAGTCTTTCTTTGTTGGGAGGTTTCCGATTACTGATCCAATCTCCTTATTAGTTATAGGTCTGTTTAGATTTTTATTTCTTCATGATTCAGACTTGGTAAAATTGTATGTTTCTATAAATTAATCTTTTTTTTTTAGCTTATCCAATTTGTTAGTATATATCTGTTTATAGTAGTTTCTTGTGATCCATTTTATTTTTAGGGCTTCAGTTATAATGTCTCCTCTTCCCTTTCTAATTTTTGTTATATGAATCTTTTCTCTTTTTTATTAATCTAGCCAAGGATTTGTCAGTTTGGTCAATTTAAAAAAAAAAAAAGTCTTAGGTTTTTTTTAATGTTATCTAGTGCTTTTCCATTCTCTACTTCATTTTTTTCTGCTTTAATCTTTTTTATTTCCTTTCTTCTGTTAATTTTGGGTTTAATTTGTTGATATTTTTCTGTCTTTTGGAGTGTAAAGTTAGGTGGCTGATCTGAGATCTTTTCTTTTTTCAACATACGCATTTATCACTATAAACCTCACTTTTGGTACTAGTTTTGTTGCATCCCATAAATTTTGGTGTGTTGTTTTCATTTTCATTTGTCCTCAAGATATTCCTAATTTCCCTTAAGAATTCTTCTTTGACAAGTTAGATGTTTAATTTCCATTTGACATAATTTTTTGTTACAGAAATAGTTCTGTTAGAGATAATTACTAGAGCATACCCAAAAGAAAAAACAGATACAAAGAGTTTTAATACTACCCAAGTAATGTGAAAATTCAGGCACCTTATAGACAAGTAAATTCAATATACCTAGCCCTGGGATTTTACGATAAAAGCTGTAAATCTTTATGAAGGAACCTTCTCCTAGATATTTGTAATATACCTAAAAGAATCCCTGCTTCATCTTTGTCTGTCTGGCTCTAAGTGGCTCCATGGTTCAGATCCTACTCTCATCATCACCTCTGAATCAACAGTTTCTTATCCTGTCCAGATTATTTGCTACCCACTAACTAAAGACCTATAGTCTCTGGCTACAGCATGATTTTTGAGAGCTAGAGTTTACTCAGAGCTTGTGAGCTTATGATTTTCTGTTTCTAAATTAAAGAATATGAGACATATAATTTTCAGTGTTCATTTTCTAGAAGGAGGAATAAAATAATTTATAGTACTTGTCTCTAAGTAATAGCCACTTATATACTGAATATATATAGTTAACAATACCCAATTAGCAGTCAAATAGAATTCCAAGCAATCCATAGAGAGATGTAAAGTTTTTCTTTACAATGATCATAATATAATACCATTTGCATTTATTATTTCTACTTATTGACTTATGCAATTTTTATAAAATCTTAGTGAAAAATGCAAGGTTATATCTTAAACACTCAGCATATGTAGATGTCATATTTGTAGTGTTAACTTTTGAAATAAACCCTAAATTCTGTGACATGAAGTAACTGGCAATTGTGCTGACAAATAAATTTCAATAGTATGCCCTATAAGCCTGGCTTGTTGGAAAAAGCAGGGTATGCTACAGTGAGCCAGGGAACATGAGGGATACTAGATGAGAGTAAATATCTAAATACAAAGGCCAGGTGAGGCAGCTCATGCCTGTAACTCCAGCAGTTTGGGAGGCTGTGGTGGACAAATTGCTTGAACTCAGGAGTTCAAGACCAGCCTGGACAACACAGCGAAAGCCCCTCTCTACTAAAAATACAAAAATTAGCCAGGAATGGTGGCGTGCACCTATAGTCTCAATTAATCAGGAGGCCGAGGCATGAGAATTGCTTCAATCCAAGAGGTGGAAGTTGCAGTGAGCCGAGATTGCGAAACTACACTCCAGCCTAAGTGACAGAGCAAGACTATCTCAAAAAGAAAAAGAAAGAAAGAAAGAACAAAGAAAATCACAAAATACTAGCTACCAAATTCAGCAAAAAATGAGAATATAACACAACACAGCTGCATTGGATTTAGATAGAAGTACATATTAATTTAATATTAGAAAAATAATTGATTACATTATAAATCATAATTACCGAGAGAAAAAGGAAAAATATTTGATACCATTTTACTTGCAGTCATGATTGAAAAAAAACCCCTAAGCAAACCAAGAATAATGGAAAACTCTCCTAATTTATTAAAAAGCATCTATAGAAAAATCTATAAACATCTTACTTAATGATAAAACGCTGCACTCACCTTACTTTCAAACAAACAAAAAAAAAGAAATACATTTCTATTCAATATGGATCCTATCCAGCATTGCAAAGCAAGAATAATAAATAAAAGGCATAAAAACAGGGATGGAAGAAAAAAAAAAACTGGCATTAGTCATAGACAATATGAGTGTTCACATGAAAAAATAGGAAAGAATATACAAGGAAATTATTCGAATTAATTGGGAAAGTACATTAAATTGCTAGGTCCAAAAATCAGTAACTGAAATTAATTGTATTTTTATATACCAGAAATAAATGTTTAAAATAGATAATTTTAATGAGTAACATTAAAATAACATCTAAAACGTCAATAAAGTGGCTAAGACAAACATAACAAAAAAACGTGTAAGTCCTTTGTGGTAATTTCTAGGATTTTAGTGAAGGAAATTAAGAGTCAAATATACAAATGGAGAGATATACCATGTTCATTGATTAGAAGACTAAATATTATAAGCCATTTCTGGCACAATTTACTGATAACTCACTAAAATCATAATCAAATTCTGACAAGTTTTGTGTGTGTGCATGTGTCTATGTATAAGGAACTTGGGAAGCTAATTTAAAATTGATACGGAAAGAGCCAAGAATAGCCAAGAAACTCATCAAAGGAAACGAGATGGGAGGCCCTTATTTTACAAGATATTCTGACCTACTAGAATGCTATTAATTAAGAAAGGATTATATCAGAGCAGGAATTGGAAAAAAAAAAAAAAATGACCAATCCAACAGAATAGACAGTCCAGAAATATGTTGAGAACCAAAACCTTTTACTTTCACACTGTGCCTGGACACTGAGAACTGAAACCACACCTGATTGCCAATATGAATATGACTGTGCTATTTCACTATTTTCCTGCATTTCTTTACTGTTCCGTGACTGTCCTGTCAAAGCAAATGGTTTTATTGTTTATCACAGGAACGCTCCAAAGGACTCAACAACTCTTCCATGGAAAACGTCAGCAGTTTATACGCTGAGATGCTTTGAATTCCTGACCTCAAAATCCCCTCTTTATTTTTCCCACCAGTCCTCAAGTGTCATGATTCCTACCTAATACTAAGCAAGTCCTCACAGTAAAAGGCAAGTCTTAATCGCACTTCCAATTCTCAATAGATTTTGACCTTTCTTTCCCCACTCTAGGATGTTGCCAGTGTTTTGTGAAGTTATGTTCTCTTTTAACACACTATGCAATAAACTCAACTTTGTCTCCTCTTTTGGTGATATCTGAGAAGGCCAATTTAAACAATATCCACATTTATACAGAAACTTAATTCATGTCAGAACTGGCACAGCAGACCAGTGAGGAACTAAATTACTGACTTTCAATACTTAATTTCATCGTTATAGAAAACTAAAAAATTGGGCCCTGTGTCTACCATGTACAATAATCAATTTCAAAGGATATTAAAGACTTATGTGCAAAAAGTAAAACTATAAACATATTAGAAGACAATATAGAATATTTTTATGATTTCCAGATAAGAAAGTTCTTTCAAACAAGATACAATAAGCCCAACACATAAAGAACAAGATTGATGAATTTAATTTTATTAAGATTAAAAATTCCAGTTTATCAAAATATATTATATAGAAAATGAAAAGGCAAACCACAAGTTTAGAGAAGAAAGTTAACAGCACAAATAACACACACAAAAAATTCAAATCAACAATATAGAAATAACTCCTCCTCTTCGGTAAAAAAAGAAAACAATTAGAAAAGAAACACACTTAGTAGAAGAAATAATAAATAGGCACTTAATAGGAGAGAAAAAGACACGTTAAAGATGCTCAATTTCACTTATAATAAGAAAAATACAAATTAAATTTATACAAAGAAAACATTTTACACATACCAGATTAGCAAAAATTTAAAAGTCAGATATTATCAAATATTGGCAAGGATATAGACTAGGAATCATACTATACAATTGGGCTTGCAAATAGGTAGAATTTCTTTGGAAAATCATTTGATGTTATCTGACATATAGCATACTTGCCCTATTTCTCAACAATTTTTCAACTATTTTTATTTTTGTTTTGTCAATCATTTGAAAAAGCAGAAAGAACAAATGAAAATCATCCTAAAAGCCTTCTAAGACTTCAAATGGTTCAATTCTTCAATTATCCATTCTCCTACCAGTCTTCAGTTCCTCAACAAGAGACTGACATATGAAGGAAGAGAAAAGGGAAGGAAAAGGAAATTGCTGTTTTCCATGCAAGGCTCTACAATCTAATGTGAAAGTGCCTGGAAATTATATTTCTCCTCTTGCAATCCTGAACTGGGCACAAAATGGAGAAACTATTGAAAGGAAGAGAGTGCAGATGTGTCAGTGCCTCAGTCTGCAGTTAACTCCAGTAATAATAGTTTGTCTCTAGGACATTATTTGGGAAGTTAGCTACAGGCACATCATTCTGCCAATGGCTAAGGTCTCCTTCTTTCAACCAGTGGAAGAAAAGGCCATGAGGCTTTTTCCCCCTTCATACTCTAATGGGAATGCTTTATTTTGGCTGGGTGACGGCCCACTAAAGGCTGGTATTTCTCCATTATTTCTGCCTCTGCTCTGAATTCCCACAGCTCTTTGTACTGCTATCAAGACACTTATCAGAATTAGAAGGATGCTGCAGATTTCTATCCTGCTAAATTGTAGACCTTTTCAGAGAATCTTTACATCCCCTAACACAAGGCCTTGCAGGTCGTTTGCAATAAATTGTTGCTCTTCGACTTGAACCCATTCAGCAAAGAACACAATTCTAAGTAACATAACTAACCTACAGGGCCCAATTTCTGACTTTTTGCTAGTAAAAAGAAGAGGTTGCTAATGAAGGTTTTTGAGTCATGTGTATCTCCTAAGGCAAAAATCCTAAGGTTGAAAGTAGCATCCTGCATACTCAAATGAGTGTGAATCAGTCCTTATGAGACTTAACTTTTGTAAAAATCCATAGCTTTTTCAGCCTGTGATATAGCTGTCACTGGTAGATAAGGAAAAAACAAACACCCCATAAATGCTTATTTAAGTAACAGCATGATAACATTTTAAAGAAAATACTACCTGGGAAAAAAAAATAATCAGCAGATATTAAGGAGACTCTATGAACATTGATCCTCTTTCTTCTAAAAAGTTTTTCTGTTTTACAAGCTGAAGCCACAAGCTTACCAAAGAAAATGGGGTTCATGGCTGTCACTTGGAATCAAATTAAGCAAATGATGCCCTAATGGCCTAAAGGAATTAATATACTTTCAATATGTGAGCTATTTCCTTCAGAGAAGTAAGGTCCTTATTAATCTGGACAAGAGATTCATGAAAAAAAGGCAGGTATCAGAAATGTTATCCCCCTTTTGGGGGATAGAGCAAGCAAGACAGGAAATTAAAATGGCTGACCTTTGTCATAGAGGGGGCATGTGTCAGAGCTAATTATGGAGACCATTTTGGCTTCTTATTTTAAATTGTCACACTTTAGCAATTAGAAATCACTTATGCTCTCAGTGCTATATTAATTTGTTCTTAGATCAAAGACTCAGACTGTCATACCTAGAAGCAGCCCTGGAGACCAACCGCTTCATTTTTCAGATGAGGAAACTGATACCCAGAGATGCGATAAAATTTGTCCAGTGTCAAAGTCACACACACACACAAGAATAAAAGTTTGGCTTAAATCCAGTAGTAGTCTTTCCTTCGGTGATGCTATATGATGGAGAAAATGTACTCATTTTAATTTCTTTTAAAAATATTTTCTATAATAAATATACACGTTAATTTTTAAAGCATGTTATACAATTTAAACTATGTTCACCTCATGCATTGCTTCCAAGGCACCTTTTCTGCTATTAACATGCATACCCCAATACATACATGAATACGTATGCCACTACTGGGTGACACCGCCTCCGAGTACCTTGATCATTGCATTAAAAATACTTATAAAGATCTGTTTATATCCTTGTTACTCTTAATATAATGCTAGTCCATTGAGGATAAAGGTGAGGTCTTACTCTGCTTTGTACTTCAAAATCTTAATACAAAGTAAACCTGTTGAAAGAGTAAATAATTTATAATTTACCTATTACATGACAAACATTCTACAAGTAATCCATGACTTTATCTGAGGTCAATTATTTATTTATTAATGATTAATTAATTAATCGATCATGTTGTCCATGATTTAATAAGAAACATACTTTGGCTACTGGGGAGGCTGAGGCAGAAGAATGGCGTGAACCCGGGAGGCGGAGCTTGCAGTCAGCTGAGATCCAGCCACTGCACTCCAGCCTGGGCGGCAGAGCGAGACTCCGTCTCAAAAAAAAAAAAAAAAAGAAACATACTTTGGGTCTTCCGGAGAAGGAATTCCTAAATGAGGTAAACAGATTACAGCATCTCCTCTCTCCATCTCAAAGAAAGAAGCATGCTATGGTTTGTCAAATCCAGCACCTCCATGCAAAGATGGAATCCTAACACACTTTCTGGGCATTATTCTGTCAGTCACTCCTGACTCCTCAGTCTCTCCACTTACTTATTGTCCTCAGCCTAACTATACCAAATAAATGGAAAACGTTTCCTGTTACCCCATGTGCCCCATAAGCTACTGCTCTATTTTTCTCTTCCACCCTAAACCTATTATGATCTCTATTCCCTGTCTCTTCTCATTGAGTGTTCATTTTTTCCTCCTCTACTATACATTTGACACATAAATGAATGAATGAACGAATATAACTTCAAAGTCTAAGCTTGTGGAGTTGAGTGACCAGGTCCAGCTGCCTTAACTTATCTCAGTTTGTTTCCTGAGCAGCTCCAGGTCTCCATGGCTCCTAACCTCTTAATTCACTGTAGCCTCTTTTGTTTACCAGAAGTGAAGACTGGTCCTTACTCTGTAGCTTTGATCCTGCTTTTGAGTCATATTGGAATCTGGGGAGGTAGCGGGGCAAGATGAGCAGAAGGCTGCCTAGTAACTCTGAAAAAATTCTTCCTCTTCTATAACCCAAGTTTTAGGTACCTAAACCAAAGGACGGGTTTTCCCTACGGGCTTCTTCGAACAGTTGACCCCAGAGCCACCACAAATGAGATCAGAAATAAAACCTAATCAAGGTAAAAGAAGAAAAAAAAAAGGTGAGAGGAAAGTTAAGAAATTGATTCATTAATTTAGAAAGCCAGCATGTCATCTGACATGTCAGTAGAAAACTCTCTCATTATCCTCTCTACCCCAGGTCATGACAAAGGCTTCCAAAGCCATTGTGTATTATCCAGCCATTCCCAGAAAATAGACATTCTTGGTGAGAAAAACTGTCCAAACTGTCCCCACAAACCTTGTCCCAGCTTCTCTTAGGTCTTTCTCTTCTCCCTTGTAACTGTAGCCCAAAGCAGCCTCTGCTCTGGCCACATCAGCACTTCTGAGATTTCGGGTCACAGGGCCATCTGTTTTATCGTGTCGGCTTGCTCTTCAGGGTTTTATAGATCCCAGCACAGGCATTGGAGCGGCCAAATCAATTACCTTGGCCTGTCAGAAATATCAACACTAGTTCTTGCCTGTAAACTAGGAGGAGTACAGTTTGCTTAAATCCCAACTTAGGCACCCAATCAGCCACGTGAACTTTAGCAAGATTCTTAATGATCCCTGGGTCTTCGGCAGAAAAATCAGATATAATGATACCTAGATAGAATAATACCTGGCCTATGATAAGTTGGAAATTTTTTATTAAAGTACTAGCAAATGATACAGGTTACAGAAATAGCTGTTGTTTTAGTATTTATCATTTCTAATGTTATTACTTGTTATAACACTGGTTTATTCCAAGGGGAAATATTTGCATATCTTCTCTGACTTGTGCCAAGATATCTGACTTCAGGGGTTAGCTGTTTTACAGGTACATAAACCCTATGAAGCCATGCATCAAATTTTCTCTGTAGTACCAATTTTATTCATTGGATAAATTTAGCTTTACATTTAATTCATTCATTAATTTAGGGAACAATATGATATCCCTACAATGTACAAGGTGTTATGCTGGCCACTGGAGAGAAAAGTTGTAAATAAGATAAACAGGATTGCTGCCTTTATAAGTTCAGAAGACTCTGCAAGGGTTAATAGGAGAAGGTGAGTCTTCCAGTCAAAGTGAACTGCACATGAGAAGAAGGCCTGTGTGCCTGGAGGAATCTCCTCGGCGCTATTGACCCTGGTTCCCCTGCTAGCACAAAAGGCACAGCTGCAGCCTGGGCTACTGAGTAAGTTGATACAGCAAAAGTGCTGAGCCGCCTTTGAAATCCAAGAAATGTGAAACAGGACCCTTGTAGATACTAGTAAGTCTAATGCTGGCTTTATTCTTCCATGACGGTGGCTATTTATGGTGGTATAGTAACAGGTAGAATCAAGACCGTCCAGTTCTCAAAAAACTCAATGAGGAAAACCATGCTACACACTCCTCACGCTTATTCCAATTTCCTGGCTTACATAAACAGGATATATACTGACAGAGAATCTGGCCTGAATACCAAAAGAATGTCATAACATTTATGGGTTTTGCTGCTTCTTTCTCTAGCAAATGAACTCCAAATGAGTTTCAAGGAGTTAATTCTGCATCAGCCCCTTGTCATATCTTAGAGGTAGAGGAAAATTGGTACTGTGAGGGGCAGCTCAAGGATTTAGACTTTAGGCACAAATGCAAAAATAAATGTCCAGTCGCACCTTCAAACCTTCTGACCTACTCTGAGATGGAAGGCACACAGTGCATTTGAAGAAGAAAGAAGTCAATAGGGATGGTGAAAATAAGAGCATGAAGGGGAATGTGGCAGGAGCTACTGATGTTATATCTGCTCACTGAGTGTTCAGCTCAGTGTTCAGAGATCAGCTATAACACCAGTGATCCCTGTTGGGATGGACAGGGATCAGATTGCATAAGACACTCAGGCCATGTAAAGAAAAACTGGGTCCTACAAAAGACAACAGAAAATGTACTATATCTTTTTGAAAGGTTCGAAAAGAAAATGCATTCAAAGTGTAAAAGGCATCTCAAATGACACATATTCTGCCAGGAAAAAAAAAAAAAAAAGACCCCAATATGGTGATTTGATTGCTATGACTTCTCTTTGATCAGTAACTGAAGAAGGCACGAGGAAAACATTGGATTCCTATGTAGATGCCATTCACTCGGGGAGCCAGGGCCTCGCTGAGTCCCACGTGGCAGTTCTGGAGTGGGCCTGGAAAGATCACATGGCTTTGCTGCCTAACAACAGGCAAGCGAGATGAGGAGTCAGGACAGACTGAAGAGATGGCTTTAATATTGTCCCAGGAAATGTGTGTGTGTCTGAACATATACAAACATGCACATATGCATGTCTGTTTATATATGCATAGGTGAATACACACATATATGTGTGTATCTTTTAACATGAGGGGGTCAACAGAAGGAGATCTAAGGACTGCTGAAAAGAAACTTAGGTGAAAAAAGAAAGGCATTCTTTTAACAAAAATTTATTATGTGGCTTCTGTTTACCATTTTAAATGACAAAGGATATGGCAGGAAATATGACAACACTTCTCACTTCCACACGTACTGGGGGTCAAGAGGTAGATGACAAACCTATAACCAAGTACATAAATAGGGTATCAGAGGCAACAAGTACAATGCAGGAAAATTAAGTAAGGAAGAGAGAGGCAGAGTGCTGTGGTCAAAGAAGGCCTCACAGATAAGATGGCATCACAGATAAGATGGCATTGGAACGGGGACCTGATGGAAGTAGGGAGCTCATCTTATGGATATCCCAGGAACAGCCTCTAAACAGGAGCAAGAAGGGCAGAGCCCTAAAGCAGAAGTGTGCCAGCAAAGTGAACGGGGAGGTCAGAAAGGAACAGAGGCCCAGTTATCCTCAATAAAGAGTCTTATTAAATTGTTTACTGTACAGTAAGCAATATCTGCTCTCCATTTTCTCACACAACCCTTCGGTAAAATCCTCACAGCTGGCTCTTGCCAGCAGCGTGGATGCAGTAAATTGCTGAGTCCTGTTTCACAATTGGTCTTAGGCTGTAACCCCAGGCTATTGAAGGAAGGCCCAAAACACCTGGATTAAAGTACACTATGATTAATGGAAGACATATATTGGAGGACAGGTTATACTTGAAAATATCTCCCAGTTTTAAGAGCAGAACTTCCATTCAGGGGAGTTAACCAACGGACTGCACAGAAACCTCCAGGGACCACAGGAGAATTCTCCATAACAGGCACATCGGCATGAGCTTCTATAGAACACCATGTGGGGAGCTGCATTCTCAGTGTTTGTATATGCTGTAGAGACTTGTAGGGTGCCTCTATTTCCATAGCTTGCTTTAAGAGAACCCCTTCCCTGAGTTTCAGCCCTGTTGTTTAGGTAGGGACAAAATCCCCCTCCTCCTCAGATTCAGGGGCAAGCCCAGAGTGACTGAAGCCAGTTATGCAGCTATTCCAAGCTGTTGGTCACAGTACTTAGGGTAGTGCATAACCTAAGCAGGTCCTGTCGAAGTGACCCTTGAAGCTTTTGTTATGAATGCTGGGTGTACTCATTTGCTAGGCTGCCATAACAAAGTGCCACAAACTGGGTAGCATATACAGATATTTGTTTTCTTACAGTTCTAGAGGCTAGAAGTCTGAGAACAAGGTGTTGGCAAGTCGAGATCCCGAGATAGGAATAGGTTTTTTTTTTTTTTTCTTTTTTATCGAGGCCTCTTTTCTTGGCTTGTAGATGAGTGTCTTCCTGTCTCCACATGGTCTTCCCTCTGTGTGGCTGTGTGTACCAAAATCCTCTTGTTAAAAGAATACCAATCCTACTGGGTTAGGGTCCTCCCCAATGACTTCATTTAAACTTGATGACCTTTTTAAAGACTCTGTTACCAAGTATAGTCACATTCTAAGTTGCTGGGGGATAGGACTTCAACATATGAACTTGGGGGCACATATCTCAGTCCATAACACTGGAACAAAGACCAATTTTCCTGGGGAACCATCCTAAAAGGTCTTTCCTTAGGATGCACCTCTATCCTAAGATGGAAATTTTGGTGTGAGAATGTCAGCAGCAATTCCCTGACCTGGAAGGACCATGGAAGGTCTTCAGTGACAACTTCTGAGCTGCTGTATCAAAACTCACCTGCTGAGACAAACAGAGCTTTTCAGTTACTCAGATCAATAAATTCCTTTTGTATTTACACCCATTTTGGTCTAGTTTTGTTTTGTTTTGGTTTTTGGTTTTTTAAATCACTTGTAATTTTTTTTACAGTTAAAACCTACAGTGAGTTCACTGATGTAAAATATTAATAATATAGAGGATTTATATTTAAAGTCTAAATACCATTTTTCCCTGTACCACCAACTGAGGTCTCTCTCCTTTGTAATCTCAGATAAGTCAAGATCCCTAGATAGCAATAGGACACAGAGATAAAACATAAATGTAGCACAAGGGGAAACACATTTTTTCTTTCTTCTGAAGAAAGCACCAAAATAGTCATCTAGACAAGGGATTAACCACACAATTGAGAACAAAAATTTCTAATTTCCACCACCAGTTACAGTAATAGTTTTTAAATTTATGTTTCCATAAAAGTAGTTGTTTGGTTTTGGCACATAACCCTAGTCTTAGTCTTCCCTCCTTTGAAATAAGCCCAAACACTTCCTTGGCTGTACACACAATTCGTACGCCTAAGAAAATCACTGAAGAGAGAGATGCATATCGAAAGCATGGGTCCATGGTGACTATGTATAATAGATATTCTCAGCAAAACAATCAGAATTAGGAAGTAACAGCTATTTATCTTTTATAACAAGGGCCAACTAGAGATTCATGTCATGGTATTTAAGTAGTCATTACTTCGGGTTTTATTTGTATTTCAATTTTCTCCTAGCTTTCTATGCTACATACTTAAGTTGCCAAGAAAACTCAAAAGAACAAGATTTTCTGAATGATTTCCAGTGTTTCTTCTTCCTTGAAAGAAACTGGGAAAATCATGTTCTTATAAAATACTAAAGCATTCTTTTATTGATTCTGTATGCCAGGAAAACAGGGCTGGAAGTTTCCTCAAGGAAAGAGTTATTATGCTGCCAAAACAGCAGAGCTGAAGAGTCAGAGTTCAAAGTTACCATATCATCTTGCCTGAAAACATTTCCTTTTTTTAAAAAAAATTATACTTCATGTTCTGAGATACATGTGCAGAATGTGCAGGTTTGTTATATAGGTATTCACGTGCCATGGTGGTTTGCTGCACCCATCAACCCGTTCATCTACATTAGGTATTTCTACTAATGCTATCCTTCCCTTAGCTCCCCACCCCGCAACAGGACCCAGTGTGTGATGTTCCCCTCCCTGTGTCCGTGTGTTCTCATCATTCAACTCCCATTTATGAGTGAAAACATGCAGTGTTTTGTTTTCTGTTCCTGTGTTAGTTTGCTGAGAATGATGGTTTCCAGTTTCATCTATGTCCCTGCAAAGGACATGAACTCATCCTTTTTTATGGCTGCATAGTATTCCATGGTGTATATGTGCCACAGTTTCTTCATCCAGTCTATCATTGATGGGCATTTGGGTTGGTTCCAAATCTTTGCTATTGTGAAGAGTGCTGAAGTAAACATACGTGTGCATGTGTCTTTAGAATAGAATGATTTATAATCCTTGAGTATATACCCAGTAATGGTATTGCTGGGTCAAATGCTATTTCTGGTTCTAGATCCTTGAGGAATCACCACACTGTGTTCCACAATGGTTGAACTAATTTACACTCCCGCCAACAGTGTAAAAGCGTTTGTATTTCTCAACATCCTCTCCAGCATCTGTTGTTTCCTGACTTTTTAATGATTGCCTTTGTAACTGACATGAGATGGTATCTCATTGTGGTTTTGATTTGCATTTTTCTAATGACCACTGATGATGAGCTTTTTTCCATATGTTTGTTGGCCACACAAATGTCTTCCTTTGAGAAGTGTCTGTTCATATCCTTGGTCCACATTTTGATGGGGTTGATTTTTTCTTGTAAATTTGTTTAAGTTCCTTGTAGATTCTGGATATTAGCCTTTCGTCAGATGGATAGATTGCAAAAATTGTCTCCCATTCTTTAGGTTGCCTGTTCACTCTGATGATAGTTTCTTTTGCTGTGCAGAAGCTCTTTAGTTTAATTAGATCCCATTTTCCAAGTTTGGCTTTTGTTGACATTGCTTTTGGTATTTTAGTCATGAAATCTTTGCCCATGCCTATGTCCTGAATGGTATTGCCTAGGTTTTCTTCTAGGGTTTTTATGGTTTTAGGTCTTACGTTTAAGTCTTTAATCCATCATGAGTTAATTTTTGTACAAGGTGTAAGGAAAGAGTCCAGTTTCAGTTTTCTGCATATGGCTAGCCAGTTTTCCCAACACCATCTATTCAATAGGGAATCCTTTCCCCATTGCTTGTTTTTGTCAGGTCTGTCAAAGATCAGATAGTTGTCAAAACATTTTCTATTTCTCTGCTTAAAACATCAGGAAAATTGTACGTGAGAGAAGCTCAAAAATAAAGACGTATTTTTGAAATTGCAGTTTGTTAACATTCCATTATCAATGTATGAGAACTTAAACATTAGAAACTTCTGTCAAATTTGTCAAACATGTAAACAACTTCAAAGGACAAGGGACTCAAAGGAGGACACAACTCACATTGCAGTGAAAACAAACATCTCAATCGCCTGATCAGAAAGGAGGCCCTCTGCATTTATGCTTGGGTCTCGTGTTTCAGAAGACTGAATGACAATGAAATGGAATTTTCTTGTCCTCGATGGTGAAGAATAAAGTGGCCTCCTCCCAGGGCACTGGGACATTTTATTTATTCACCCCTTGTCCTAACAAGCTTCTCTCTCTTCTTTCACCTCAGGTCAGGAACCTTTGTCCCAGTCCCTGCCTTGTTCCTGTTTTTAGCTTGAGTCAGTGGCCTGAGATTATCTCACCTTTGTCTTGTTCTCATCAAAAGTGTCTTTCAAGGAGAAATGGTATACCACCCCTTATATTCTAACACTACAAGTTTAAAGTATCTCTAAGCAAACAATACGACAGATGGGAGGTGAAAATACGGATACCCCTCTTCTGTCGTATTAAGCACAATAGCTGTCATCATTCTTCAGGATAAAAAGAAAGAACCAGTTGTAGAAAAAAATTACAGATTATATCTACCTCTTACTACCATTGAATTACACTTTGCAGTCTCAGATCTATCACGCCATTTACCACAAACACAGATTAACACTTGGGCCTCCGTGCTTTTCCTGTTTGTTGAAATGTCTCTTGCTAAGCCAAATGTGGAAACATTTTTTCTAAAAGTTTAGTCATAAGCAAAACGACTTCTAGATGTTTCTCAACTTTTAAGGGTCATTATCTTTGATGCTTTCAAGTACATTAAGAGTGCCCACTTACCAATGATGTTTTACATCTTAAAAATATTGTGTATGGTTATGTTAGTTTGGATCTTTTAAAAAATGTTAGTGAAGAAAGACATCACAAGGGAGAAATGTATATATCATGTCCTCCCTATTGACAGTGCAATTTGCCAAGGTTTGGGGGTTTTATTTTTGTTTTTGATCTTATTTAAGTAAAGAGAACAATGTTCCTCAATAGAAATATAATGCAAGCCATGTATGTCATTAATTAAAACCTTTGTTTTTTTAAAATGCAAAGAGATGGGTAAAGTTAACTTTAATAATATGTTATATATAATATAGTATGTTTAATCCATATATATTATATCCAAAATCCATGTCTAAAATATTATAATGTAAGCAAAATAATACGTTTAAACATATAATCAATATAAAGATTTTTAATTCGATATTTTACATTATTTTCTTATACTAAGTCACTGAATCTGGGATATATCTTACACTTACAGCACACCTCAATTTGGACTAGTTACATAGCAAGTGCTTAATAGTCACATATGTCTAGTGTCTGCCCTACTGAGCAGTGCCCGCATAGAAATATGCTTGTATACTCTCTGATTTATGTGAGTATCATTATGTACCACAATTTATGTAAACTTTTGACCTGGACGTGCCTGTAAGGAAAAGTGCTTCTCCCGAGAGATAGGGTTCATTATTTTTTTCTCTTAATATATTGCAACTATTATTCTGAATAATCAAATTTATACACTCACACATTTTTTAAGTATTAAAATTATTGAACACTGGCTCCCCAAATATCAGCAACACAACCTGTTGAGAAGACGAAACTCATTGTGTCACTCACCATAGCAATGGAGAACACCACCTGATACAGATTATATCTACCTCCCACTACATAGCCCCTTGGGGATGGGAAGGCAAAGTCAAAATTTATTGAGCATTGAAAGTGTCACTGGTGGAGGGTGTCCAGGTTCTTTGCATCTTGAATAAAGAATTGGACAAAAGGCATAAAGCAAGGAAGGAATGAAGGATTTATTGAAATGAAGTACACTCCACAGTGTGGGAGTGGGCTGAGCATAAGGGCTCAAGGGCCCTGTTGCAGAATTTTGGGGAGTTTAAATACCCTCTAGAGGATTCCATGGTTACTTCTGTATGCCTTGTGTAAATGGAGAGGATGCAGTAAAGTTACACAGTTATTTACTTGGCCTATGCCCTATAGAGAGAATATTTCCTCTCGTAGCTGAAGTGTGAATTGGCGTTATGTTCCCTGCCTCCAGACCCTACTTTCCTGCCTCAAAAGTTTGGTGTGAAGTGGTTCTTCCAACACAAGCACTTGATTAGGATTGGGTAAGGATTGTAATATATATCAGTTTAGGCTTGGTGGAACGGAAGTGAGGCAAAGGATTCAAAGAATCTATGGAAACAACTCCCTGTTGATGTTTTCTAACGAAGGGTTGATGGATATTTCAGGGAGTTCCAGTAATGAACAATCAAGTTACTTGCCTAGGCAAGAATCTCCTGGAATAGTAAAGTCATGCTAATGAAAATAAGGAATACTAAATGTAGACATGTTGATGTAGACAGTAAGCTGTAGGAGAAGGAAGTTCGTAGTTTTGATTCTAAGGGTGGCATGTGTGTATGAATTACAATATAAACAGATGTCCAGCAGAGAGAAGATTCCTCCTTTTTCACACATCTAACAACTCTGGGAAATATTTACCCAAGTGAGTTTTATCTTTGCATGGCTAATTCCACATAACCAAATATAGAAAATCAAGTGTTTATAGAATAAATTGGTAAAATCAGGCAAAAGTGTTTTTGAGAAAGCTCAAGAAATCTGGCCGGGCACAGTGGCTCATGCCAGTAATCTCAGCACTTTGAGAGGCCGAGGCGGGTAGATCATGAGGTTAGGAGTTCAAGACCAGCCTGGCCAATATAGTGAAACCTTATCTCTACTAAAAATACAAAAATTAGCCAGGCATGGTGGTGCATGCCTGTAGTCCCAGCTACTTGGGAGGCTGAGGCAGGAGAATCGCTTGAACCCAGGAGGTGGAGGTGAAGGTTGCAGTGAGCCATGATCGTGCCACTGCACCCCAGCCTGGGTGACAGAGTAAGACTCTATCTCAAAAAAAAAAAAGAAAAAAGAAAAAGAGAAATCTACCCTTGAACCCAAATGATTCAGGTTAAATGCCCAAATTCTTGAAGTTGTCCTCATTTACCACATGTCGGATACTCAGTGAGCTCCTACTATGTTCTAAGTAAGCAGTGTACTATATGAGTAATATATCAATGAATAAAATACAAACAGCATCTGCCCTTCAGAAGCTTACATTCTAGTAATTTCTAAAAGAAAGCAATATAATAAGAAATCAGTAGAGGTGTACCACAGAAGAAACAAGAAGGCACTACAATACCTCAAGTGAAGAGGTGCTAAAAAAGACTCTCCTATAGAGGTTACGTTGGCTTGTTTCATAAAGATGGAGAAGCAGCCAGCACAAGAATCATGAGCACTGCAATTACCTGTCACAGAGTATTCTTAACTTAGAAAAGCCAAGTCCAGATGTCCTGTGGCAGGAAAGAGTTTAATTTTTCCAGGAAAAAAGGCCTCTGGGGCTAAAATTTAGTAATTGATGATGGCATTGATACAAAGTGAGTTTCAAGAAGTTTTGGCAGGAATCAAGTAATATCAGGCCTTGTAAGCAAGGTCAGCTTCATCACACAGGGTTCTATGCACTTGCTTTAATCTCTGCTGCTGCTGTCTTGGGATTGTTAATCATGTTTGAACAAAGGATATCTCATTTTTATTTTGCACCAAACCCTACAAATTACGTAGCTGGTCCTAATGGTAAATCATAGAAAGGACTTCAGTTCACACATTGTATGAGGGTGACTTTTTTTTGTTTTTTTTGTTTTTTTGTTTTTATTTTTCTCCTCTCACATTCAGGAAATCTGTAAGTAATCAGGCCAGGGTTAGTGTGCTCTCTGTGGTATCAGAACCCCCAATTCCGTCTATCCTGTTGTTCTGCAGTACAGGGCTTTCAATCCCAAGAACACCCTGGAGTATAAACTGACTGCTAGAGCTGCAGCCATTACAGCCTCTGTACAACTGTGCTCAAGAATATTGCCTAAATTACCATACCACTTCCACCTACATCTCATTGACCCATTCTAGAAAATAATCATGCCTAGCTGCAGGTGAGGCTGAGAAAGTCTTAATTCCAGGAAACCATGTGCCCAGCTAAAAACCGAGATCTCTTTTCCCATATGAAAAGGAGAAAGAGATGTTAAGGGACTATTACCAGGCCTGCTATATACTCTCACATATTTCTTTGACTGAAATAATCATTCATTTATGTATTCATTCAACATTAATTCACCTAAAAATGTTATTGAGAGCCTATTTTGTGTCAGGCTGTATACCAGGGACTGAGGAGAGGAAGAAGATTAAGAGTTAGGTCTTACAGAATAATATAGTGGGAGGAAGAAAGATCACAGATAATTACGGTACATCGTCACAAGTACTGGAATAGACTGTCCAAAGAGAAGAGGCCATGAATAACTAACAGGAGATGCTGATAAAGCTACACAGAAGAGGTAAGGCGAAATATGAATTTGGTTTTATAAAGATGCAATAGGAGACCAGGGGAATGTACTTCCAAGTTACACTTTCTACGGGAAATGTGATTTTGAAATAATATTTAGGATTTCTGCGGCTTTGTTACAGTTATTACTCAGATTTGGTAAATAAAGCATGGCCCAGCGAATTGTTTGGTTAAATCATTTCATGATCAGTGTGGGTCCTCACACAACTATTTTGGCGGCAGACATCAGAGCTGTTGCTAAAGAGATGTTGAAATGAATGGATTGGTCATGTTGCAGCTCAGATCACCAGCAGATATAACCTCAGAGGCAAAGAAATATACCAGCTGACAGCAGAATCAGGCATTGCCTTTATAGACCATCCCTCTAGTCTCATACCCATCCAAATGACAAATCCCCCATCTGCTCTCAACCTGCCTCCTGGGCCAGTCATATTGCATCAGAGGCCCTACAAGCCAGCAGCTTCCCGAATTGCCCTGGCATTACAGGAGGATGTCTTGCTCTGTGACACCCCATCCAACATTGGGAGAAAATTTCCATATTTAGTCATGCCTTGCTCATCTTTTCCAGCAAAGTTTATTTAAAATAAAAAGAGTGAGATCTTTTGGAATCACGTTGAGCTTTGAAAAACAAAAGAATTCCTCAACTTGAAAAACAGAGATATATTCAGATTTTTCAGACTCTTAAGATTCAATCTACTGAAGCTACAGCCATACCCCCACTGTGGGGATGGCGGTCACCGTCACAATGGCAAGCCTCCTGTTCAGCTATTTTGTCCTGAAACAAAACAAACAAAAAAAAAGAGCTCTGTGATAAATCACATCTGCAAGATGTGTTTCATATGTCAAGCACACATAGCTTCTAAATCAAGTGCTGATACATGACTTATTCCGTCAAAAGTAAGCAGAATGCTGTAATTTATAATCATCTTGAAGCACACTGCGGAGAAAATGAAAGCAGACCATTAAATTTTAATGCCTGTTCAGCTCTCTGAAACAGAGTGTTTCTGGCCAGTCTGGAAGCAGGGTAGTGTTTCTCGCACCATTGTGCACACCCCCCAAAAACAGCTTGTGTTTGCCAACATTTGTGGAAACTAATTGAAAAAATGATTTAGCTGTTAAAAGCAGCCATTAGTCAGGAAGTTCTCACGAGAACAGAGGTACCTGCAGAGGAGCCAGTCCTGTCCAAAGCCCCAGTCCCCCTTAGCTTTTTAACAATTGTCTGTTGTTGTGCAAGCCAGCTCCCCACAGCAGGGCTGCGAGCAAATATTCATTGGGGTGTCATCTCTGCTTAGACTCTCCTCCTGCACACCTATTCATCTGGGTTAAGTGAACAGCAGCATCAGCTCAAATTAAGCTGGCTTGAAAACAGCCACTGTTAATAATTTCTGCTGTGATTCAACTTAGCTTTGGCTAACAGGTGAAGATGTTTCATAACGGAGGCAATTACAGCTCTGAGAGTGCTTTCCCGCTGCCTGTGTAATCAGAGGAATGGAACACTAGCTCCTCGCGTGCGTGGGGAAGGGCCAGCGCAGCCACCATTGGGCTGCATTCGTTATCTGCTAGATTGAACAAGCTGCCTGCCGGGGACAGATGCTTAGTGCAGTGATTAGAATATAAAGCAATTGCAAAGGCTGAGGGGATTGGAGTCAGCATCCTTTATCTCAACTTACTACAGGCTTTTCTGGTCAGATAACAAGTCTTCCAAATCGCTCTTTATAGATGAGAAATCATATGTATATCAATGCATGAAGACTTATGCATATTCATTAGTCTGTACCCTGTGTGAATTTTCCATTTAGATGGAGAATTGTTGAAAAAAAAAGAAAAAAAAAAAAAAAAAAAAAAAAGGAAGGGAAAGTCTTCAATTCCATGTAAGTAAGTTTAGTTCCTTTTATAGCCAAATTTTTATGACAAGGAATAGAGGCAATAAATGTTAAATCTGTACAATAAAAATGCTTGCCAAATTTCCTTCATTATTTTCTGAGATTGAAAAGCTCAATAGTTTTACAAATTTCCAAGCAGCTTTCATATTTAAGTTGAAAAAAGAGGAAGATAAGTGAAAACTTTATATAACCCTAGATTTTTACTTACTCTATAAGGAAAGAAAACTGAAATTATGTGTGGGTTTTGTTGCTGTCTACATTATAGAGATAGCATATTTCCATCTAGAGGGAAATCTATCATTCTAGCACAAAAGTACTTTTTCACGTCAACTGTGCATAACATCAAATTACAGCAAAAACATAGCTGTATACTTCCTAATTGTGGGAATTTTCATGCGGTTTATTTCCAGCCAAACATTTTTCCTCTTCTGCTAAAAGAAAATCAAGCAGTCTAAATTGAATTTTTATACATTACAATTTCCTGAAATGTAGTTGTTAATGCCTTCTGATGTGCTTACAGGAATGAATCTTAAACTACCTTTCTCCCCCCAGCCAAAGAACTAGGGAAATGAAAAAGACCCTTTCTGCTACTGGTATTAAATTTCCATCGTATACATTAATCTGCTTTCAGAGTATTTTCCTTCGGTATATTTTCCATAAAGGGCCTATAATAAAGTTCTTGGTAGGTTATGTTTAAAGAGCAATTGATTACAGATCTGTGTATCCCCCAAACTAAGCAAATTTTCTACAAACCACAGAAAAGTAGGGAGGGGTAGCTGGCGGTGGAGTTGGGGGGGAGGAGAAGATGGGGGAGGGGTTAGTCACATGCTTTTATTTAACAAATCTTTTAAGAGCTTGGAAATAGTTCTGATTTTATAACAGCAAGGTTATACTAAGAAATTTATTTCCAGCTAGGTTTTTTTTTTTTTTTTAATAGAGATTGTACTTTTCATCAATTATTTAATAGGCTTTGAGGTTGTGTGTGTGTAAATGTGTGTGCCTAAGAAGTTTTGGGGATACAGGAGTAAGAGAGGAAAAAAAGGAAAATAGAGTTTATAATTGCTAAACATATGATCCAAAGCTGTGTTTGAAATACCTGCTTAACAAGATAGCAAATGACTTGTCTCCTTTAAAAGGTATTTCTTTCTTTCTTCATCCTTTAGAACCATTCATCAAGACTATCTTGGAATATTCTCAGCAAGAATCCACTGCCTACTGTATCTTCCCCTGACAATTACTGTTGCTCCTTACCCTTGAAGCTTTGAAAGCCTGTGTAACATTAGCCTATCTAGCCCAGTGAGAATGTCTTTACAGATTAGTGTAATGTTAATACTGCTGGCTCCCCGCTTTTGACCTGAAGTGGAATATATTGCACTGCTGGAGCAGATGGAATCAGAGTTTCACTGGGCTACAGAGATTGGCTGGCTGCCTGCCAAAAGTTCAGTGCTAGTGGCCGCGGAAGCTCCAGCTCAGAATAGCAGGCTTGAATCTATTCTCTGCTCTTGGAGAGAAAACAAAAGTGTCACATAAGTTTGTGTAGAATCAAAATACGTTGGTTAAGACTGTTCATCTGCAGATGTTTACCCAGCATCTGAAAAGTCATTGAATCTTTTGGTGTAAAATGGAGACATCTTTATTCACTTTTGCTGAAAGACATGAGACAAAAGCCAGAGCAAAGAATAAAAAAAGAAATTATCTGAACTCCATTTAACCTTCCAGTTGAATGCCGATCTCACCATAAGAATACAAATGTGCACTTGTAGAGTGTTTAAAGCCTGTCTCTTATGTTATGACTGCAAATAGATCTTAGTCTAAAATAATAAATCAAATTCATAAATGGGGAGAAAAATATAAGCTTGTATAGCCGAAGTGAAATAATTATCCAAATAGTTCCAAACCAGAATCTAAAACTGAGGATGTGGGGCCGGGAGATCTATTTCCTAATTTATCCATACTAGCTTTATTATTGACTGCATCATTCAGATAAATGTTCAAAATCCTTGCTGGATTTGTATGAACAGAAAAAGCATACAAATATTTGAAATCATATCTTCCAAAATAGATTTGCCTGTTGATAACTGTCCTTTCACCTGGAACACTGGGAATATTGGTTAAAAACTTGAATAACAGCAGCTGAAAACTATGGTTGTCAGATTTAGCAAAATGAATAAATTATGGTGTGGTGTAGGGGATAGGGGGCTCCAATTTAAATTTGAATTTCAGATAAACAACTCATGATATTTTAGTATAAGAATGTCTCAAATATTGCATGGAATATGGGGCGTGCAAAATTTGAAATATACTTATATAAAATATTATTCATTTTTCATTTGAAAGTTGACTTAATTGGGAATCCTGCATTTTATCCGGCAACCCTGCAAGATATACTCTTTATTGTCTTACTTCCTGAATGTACTAAGACGTCCTTTCCTTCACACACACAGATGCACACACACACCCTCTAACTTTCAATTAACACAGAGGGTTTTTTAAAAAATATTTATTCATCAGGTTATCTCTAAGTTTATTTTAATCATATTTTCCTCTCAAGTACTGCCTTTCCACAGCAGTAAAACATATGCTGTTTGCTGCCTAAGTAGATGGGTAATGTAAGCTGTGATGTGGAGAGAATTCTTCTCTTATCCGTTCTCTCTGAGGGTGTAGTTACAGAAACATATATATGTGCTTTTATCTGTGATAAGAGCTACCATCTGCTAGCTGCAATGTGCACAGCTTACCGTCTGAAGTGCTTATACATATTATGAAAACACACAGCTTTTGTGTATGTTGAGAATACATATAGACAGTGTTCTAATAAACCAGAATATTAGCTGTTTGAATATGTCAAATCGATGCAAAATATATAACGATAATTATGGACAAGAATGATTAGAGCTGGCATGTTGCCATGTGTGTATTTATGCCAGTAGCATCTTTGGGATCTTTCAATATTGCATTATTTGCAACCTCTTCCTATGAGACAATTATTTTAGACAAATGGAATCTTTTCAATGAGGCAAGGCTTTTGCTTCATTCAAGGAGCAGAAGCTTCATGCCGGGGATACCAAATCCCCGGGATATGGGCTGCATATATGTGAGCAACGGGAGAGACTGAGACCGTGCGACAGAACATATAAATCTGAGTTACTTTGACCTTTAATCCAGGAGAGCACGAAGAGAAATGCACTAGGAAGGTTGGTTTGTAGCTGTCTGGAGACTGATAAGCTGTAATAAAGGTGCACTCAGTTGCAATTCATCTAAAGCTTCCATTGCTATCATCCTCCTTTTTCGATTTTTGTTACCTTGAGTACTTATCTAAATCCCTTTCAATGCCAGCTTGAATGCACTTTGTGTTCTCTCCAACTGTGACTAGGGCTGTCTGTGTGCGTCCGTGTGCTGCAGCACACTCTCTTTCCCCTTGTTTGACAAGAACCAATGCCAACACCTAATTAAGGACAAGCCACAGAGCTCTCGGCTTTATCATTGTCAACTGCTCCATTCCTAGCTTTCTGCCTAGTTGAGTTTTTAATGACATGAGCAACAGTTCGGTTCAGCATTCCTCAGGCCCGTTCCAGATCTCAGGGACTAAATATGGCAAGCAGCAACAGCGGAAAGATGGTGGCCCTCTGGGCCCCATGTCCTGTGAACACTAGCGAAATAGGGCCACGCTGGCTTCCATGTGTTATCTGCCCACTCTGCACATGCAGTGCAGACATGCAGGGATGTTGGACGAAAAATTCACAGGATGTCTCTCTCAGAAGTTTTCCAAATCTTCCAGGCACTTAATTTATGAAGTCTCATCTGTTTCAATTTCATATTACATTCTATTAAACATTCTAACTCAATTTTGCAAATGTAAGAGTTAATCAGTCCCTAAAACTCCGATGGAATCAGATTAAGATGCCTGTTACTTCCAAACAGCCAATTCACTGTATATTTTTAAAATAAAGTATGGCGTGTGTGTGTATGTGTGTGTGTGTGTGTGTGTGTGTGTGTGAGACAGAGAGAGACAGAGAGAGAGAGAGAGAAAGAGACAGAGAGAGAGAAACAGAGGAGCTTGTACCATGTTTTCCTCTATACTTTTCTATTATACTAGTAGAAGTGCAATCCTTTTCCTGGAAGGTGAGATCGTTAGTTTTAAATATGTGCATTTGCATTTCTCTTTGTTCTCTGACCTTGATTGAAGCTTAATGTTGTAAATGATCACAGAACTGTCACAAGGCATGGAGTTATCTCAAGACTATATCATTTGCTGAAAGATCATTGAAAGAAAAAATATCCAAATTGTGTGTATCACTAGTGTTGGTGTGATTTTCAACCATGTTAAAGGCACCTAGACTCAGTGGGGAAAAATTGATTATTTGTTTCATTTTCTATTGCCGCTTTGGTTCAGCTTTATGTTTTCTTTAAAATTACAAAACATTTTTTGTTCTGACTTCAATATCATCTCTTTTTTAAATTCACTTGGACGCTTTGACTCCATTCAAACTTTCATTTTGTTTTGTCTTGTTTAACTTGTAATTTTGGAGGTCAGGAGAAAAAAGAACATCAGCATTTTATCTGCAGACATGGAGGGGTTGAAATATTCTTCCAAAAGAAGACAATGTTAGTAAATGTGATTATTCAATAGTTCTATTTCACAGACTATTCTGGGTTGGTCCCTATGAGATCCATAATATGCTAGGTATAGAATGAATTTTTAAAAAATGCTAATTCCCACATGGTAGGAATTTAGAGTCCAATTAAAGATATAAAATATTCTATATCCAACATGTCTTTATGTGACTCTTTGGAAATAGCAGTAAATCTCGGCAAACATTTTAGAGTCTTAAATAGGATATACTTGTTCCCTTTCTTCCTGAGTTGATCAACCCAGCCCTATCTACAAAAGCAAAATGAAAAATTGAGTCTCTTATCTACTCTATTTAAACCAAATATTTGTTTTTGCCCAAGTGATCAGAATATTTTAGATAAAACTTTTGCTTACTCAAGTGATTCAGGCCTCAGTGCTTTCTGCCTGCCAGTTGAGACAGCATCCCTTCTGGATGCAGCCCCAGCACGTCAGAGGCAGTGACACTGCCTGCACCTGCCACCTCTCCTTCGGGATTCCAAGCTGATGCTTTTGATGTTTCTTCTGATTAACATGGTTTTTCTGAGCGGTGGTGATGGATTTGTATTAAAACATCTGTACTCTGTTATAACACACCCTGGGAGACTGAGGCAGCTTGGGAAGATGACCATGGAGAGATCTGTGTGCATTCTATGACCACAAACTTGAGTATTTCTCTTCCCTGTGTTAATAGGACCACACTGAAATCATAGTAATCAGCTTTACCTCTGCCTAATTCATCCATCTCCTCAAAGCTAATATTCTAAAATACTATATTGTCAGATGGTAGCAAATGCACACTTCTCAATAGTCTAGTTCAAACTGAGAGTGTGAGGGATTGGACACAGGCTACATCTTCTATAACAGGCCTATTCCTAAACTTGTGCCTCTCTAGTGGTCTAGAGAAAATCAGAAATGTCACATAATCAAGATCTGCTAATTCCATAAGGAATTTCTCAGTTGTTGGGTGGATCTCCCATTGTAGAAATAGCCTATCTAAACTCTGCAGTAAATAACAGTCAGTCCAGAAAAATATGAATAAAACCCCTTTAAGGGTATTTTATTGATCCTAGAATTATTGTACTTCATAAAACAATAAAAAGCTACAGTCTTTCATAATATAAACTGAATCTTTGTTGAAATAAATAATTTTCTGATACAAGTACAATGGGTCTAAATATGTTAGCCAAAAGTGAGCTGAACCAAAAAAAAACAAAAAACGGATTTTGTAAATTAAAAGTTTGGATTTTGCAAATTAAATGACATTTGTTTTCTATAGGCAGAAGTAGCAAATGATACTTGCTTATTGAACTTTCACATTATAATCATAATGATTGGCTTTTTTACACAAATAGAGGCTGAGTGCCTATTGCATCAATGGTTAATAGAGAATTGCCTACATTCTACACATGAAGAGTCCCATTTTAAAAATTCTTATATTCATAAGAATTTTTTATGTTAGTATCAATTAGAAACTTAAAGTATATTATGAAAAATGCAAAAGCAATACACACATTTGAAAATTACTTTGAACAAATTACTTGTAGTTTTTTTAATCGTATACCAAGTATAATCAATATATCTTTCATTTCCTAACATTTAAGAGCATACATTGCAGTCTATAGGTTAAGCCAAGCTTCTCTGTACATGACCCGATGGGTTGTTACACCAGTACACTTTTTCTGTATATTCAGGCTTGGGATTAAGTATTAGACAATGCTAGTTCTACATAACCTTTATTTACATACGTGTTCCATTGAATTTACCCAAGGGAGTAAACTGAGTTTGGCATTCATAAAAGAGTTCTATTCTCTAAGGATAATTATACTGTTATTGCTTTGAGACTATACATAAATATTTATTTCATATAATCTAAGAAATTCCAATTTATATTAAAAGTAGATTCACTATTTATAAGGCTACCTTCGATCTGATTAAACACATGTACGAGTAATCCATCTACTTATAAGACCTGTCCAAAAGCCATTGTTTTAATACAAAAGATGACCTATTTGTTTTGCTAGACAAAAGTATACATGGCATGGGTCAATAATTAACTTCCTCAGTGTATACCTTTCCTAAGTCAGTACCTTAAGCTGCTTATACTCAAAAATAAATGAACTGCATATGAAATAAATTGTTGTGACTAAAACGTAATGTCATGTGTTGTTCGTCCCTAGATTGGAAGGATCAGTGCAAATCTTTTATAAAGGGAACACCAACATGGAGATGTGGGTAGGTTTCATCTCCAGCTGAATCTGATGTCAGTGTGGTAATTACCAGGCCCAGTCAATAATACCTCTCCTCAGTATAATTGCAAATCCAGTACAACCATGACCAGAACTAAATTGCTTCAGAACAATCAATAGGAATCTTCTGATTGTATTCTCAGGTGTATGCATCAAATATAAAGAGGAAAACTGTCCATTCAAGCAAAAGGTCAATTTTATAAATAAAAATTCTGTATAAAAGTCATGTTATGTTTTATGTTCTTTCCAGGAAGAAGAGACTAAGTATATTGGTTAGTTGCCCATGGAAGGAAAGTGTGTAGCAGGGAATTCATCAGTGGACAGATAACAATGCAAGGAAAGCAAGAATATTTTTGAATTAGAGATTTACAGATGGCTGAAGATAAGCTAGGCAATTCAGCAAACATCTTCCTGCTGTTTTGAAACACAACTTTGAACTGAAAACTAAAATTCCTGTACTCCTTGGTAAGTCTTCAGTCATTAAAGGGGCTTGTTAACTAATGAGTCCCATAAGCTGTTAGTTTCATTAGAAAATAAGATTCGAGCTATTAATGCCCTATCATAAGCATGTAATAATAAAGGTTACTTGAAAGGGTCAGTGTCGCATCTGTTCAGATCAGTGCTCCTTAAACTGTGTGTGCGTGTGTGTGTGGTGGGGGCGGTGGGGGGGGGGGGTCAGAATTACCAGGGAGAATGAGAAGATTAGAACCACAGACCTACTGAACTATGCAAAAAAACAAAAATAGTTGTTTGGTGATAATGAACTTGGGCTACGTTACATTGTCTCACTCCTAGCCAAACAAGAGCATCTTCAGGTCTAAGAATATTGAAACTGGATTCCACACAAGTCTGGCCATGCTAAAGGCACCATGATGCTAAAGGGAGAGCAGAGTGGCCTTCCACACCCACTGGTCTCCTGCTGGTTGCCCCACTCCCAGGGTGACGACAGAAACATCCCCGATCTTTCTGTTGTAAACAGTCTCTCCTCCCTCAGTGCTCCACTTCACTCAGACTCTATTTACAAGAGTCTGTTTACTCTTTTAAATATTTAATCATTTGCTTTTTCTTTTTTTTTCTTTTACACTTTCTCTGTAAAGGCAAGCGTTGTTTCTCAACCATCTGTGCTCCGTATACGGCATGGAGCACAGTGTCATTCACATATGGACCCTTGGTAAATTTTGATTGCACAAACGGATGAGTGAATATTGTACACATTTGACATTATATCTAATGTCTCTCCCAAGGCCAGGACTGGGTCTTCTTCATCCACCAACAACTCTAATATGTAGCACAGCACCTTCTATATCATGGTAGACGGTTTTTAACGATGCATTGAATTAAGAGTTAAAATGAAGCTAATTATCACCCAGAGTAATAACAGCAATAACATGCTGCTACTAAAAAATTAATATGAAAGTTACCTAAAATATGAAATGCATAATCAAGTCTAATGACACAAAATTTAGAATTCACCATATCTAGAGCTGGCCCAACCCTCCAGTGGGACACTGAGGAAACTATGAGAGAAAACTGTGACTCCTAGTTTCAATGTTCTCAAAATGAGGAAAACTATTTTTGGTATAAAATTACTAGTTTTACATCACTTTTTGAAATGTTGCTGATATGTCATACATAATAAAACAGAATAGACCAAAAGGGTGTACAAATGCTCATTAGCCTGCACTGACGACTATTTCTTTTGATGTAAGATACATAGGATTTGAGATTTTTTTTTTTAAGTGACCAAATATTTTTAGCAGATGTGAAAGGAAGAAAGAGAAAGAGGAAGTGGAGTGAGAGGAGGGAGGCTGGGAGGGAGGAAGGAATTAATTTAAATGCAGTAGTAATTTCTAAAGCCTCAGAAGTAGCATGTGTCTTATGAGAGCAGGCCTTGTATAAATCATGTTGTCTAAGCTTCTTTTTACCACCCCACCCCCACTAGCAAAAAGGAATTCTATAGTTGGCATTTTTGCATTAAGGTATAAATGAAAATGTTGCAGTCAAAACAACCCAAAGGCTGTTAAATAGCTGATAATTTCATCCAATCCAAAATGAATGTAGCTATATTAGAAGCATAATGCTGTAAACATTTTCAATTACCTCCCTTAACCCGTTTGAAAAGCTAACTGGAGAACGTTCTCCGTGAGGTCCTGCACGAAGGAGCACACTGCAGTCCTCAGCCCTTCCATCACGCTGCTGGAAGGGGACAGCGTGGACTCTTGCCCACATCAGTTTTCAATTGCTCAAGCAATTGTTTCCTGTAGATGAATTTGTAATTCTAAATTTCCAGGAGAATGAAATGTGAGCCCTGTGCCTCCCTCAGGCCATTTCCAGAGCTATGGCTTTCTTGTAATGTGAGGTGGAGGCAGAGTGGTAACACGTGAAAAATAGAAAGACAGGGCTCAGTCAGGGAGGGAGGGAGACACAGGAGGGACAGACAGTGGACACAAGGAAAGAAAGAGAGTCGAAGAGAGAGTGGCTGAGACAACGACAGGAGACCCAGGAGGGCATAAACCAGTAAGGGGAGCTGTATCCCCCACCTTCCTCAAATGTATGCCTTGCATCCTTTCACAAGTGGCAGTTTTACACAACAGTGTCATCCTTGCATGCTATGCCTCATCTCATAAAAGGTAAGTAAATAAACAAGCAATACATAAATAAATACTCTTGAAGCAGGACTTTGCAATACAAGGAGACACATGTCTACAATGTTCGCAGATGGAGTGAGTTTTATTTACTGGTTTTGTAATAAACTAGTTAGTCCTCTCTCCTCATTCTAGCCTTATACAGGTCTGCCACTTTGTTTCGAAGCCAAAGTACCTGTCACATTGTAGAACAGTTTGGGTCCATGAAAGGAAATGCATTCTCTAAGTGCAAAGGTAATTAGGTAATTACTCTGAGACAGGGTTTTCATTCAGTCAAAATTTGTTGAACAGCCAGTTCTCATAGAAAACTATAGGAGAATACATGTTTCTTTAAACCAAATAGTCTTCCAAAGTCGCCAGTTTCATACAGTAGAGCTTAACCTTTCATTGAGACATGGATTCCTCTGGGAAAGTGATTTTTTAAAAATATGTATCCTCTTCCATGATAAATGAACAGAAGACTAATTGTACATTAGTACTGACTTTTCCTTCACCATGTCAAAATAGAAAAACAATATTTCTAAAAATGTGTATGTTGCTAGGCTTTTTGCATGTAAATATTTATGGCAACTTTCTAAAGTTAATTTAAATCAGTCCAAAATATGCAAAATTGTATCCATCTAAGTTTTGATCAAAAGTAAATTTCAATAAGAAGGCAGCCAAAGTTTGTCTTTAAGCAGACATTGAAAACATGAAATGGTCTTTGACACGGTAATATGCATGCCATCTTTGAGCCGTCAGCATGTTGTTTTGAAGCAAGAGGACTTTAAAACCCTCACTCACAATGACATGTAGATGCCAGGAACAGAAGCAGAGTTTCCACAGCTCCCTTTGCCAAACAAAGGGAGACATATCAAAGAACTCTTCTTCATTCTGTGTTGCATTATTTTCCTCATCTGCTCACTCAATAAGGCCATTTTTGGCAAGCTCTGAATCATCAATATCATCAGTGTTGTGTTATTATTGTTATAGCGAAAATAGAATAAAAGATCCATGAGGTCAGAGATTGTGTCTGAGTCATTTTCCACTGGACCTCCTACCATGCTGTTACAGAAAGTAGTGTGTCACAATGACTTGGAAAGATTCTTTCTTCATCAAACAATTAACAACGAATATGCAGATAAAATAAAACTTTGCTGTATCTGTGCAGGTACCTGATTTTCTCCTATAGTTTTGCTTGACAAGGCATGGAGCACAGTACCTGGTATATAGTAGGCATTTAATGGATACTTTCTGGACAATTTTGTAAAAGCAAGGCAGGAGTACAATTTTCAGGCCATGTCTACATATTGTTTGGTTTCTAATTTTAGGTAATTTATTGGGCATTAATCTATCAATGAGGTGAAAATGAATGTCACACTTTGGGAGATAAATTATTAAAAATTTGGACTCTGTGTACTCAATTGGAGTTGACTGAGTAATTGAGATTTTTAAGTCTGCAGAACATAGGGAACTGTTAAAAAATATCTTCACAGTTTTCAAAGCTCACTGGTTTTGCAAAATTTCTACTTGGCCTGGAAAATGTGACTTGAACTTATATACACACATCTTTACCAGGCCTCATCCTACCTCTTTTACTTCCCCCACCTCCACACACATGTAAATGTCTTCTTAGTTGATCTCTTTAAATCATAAATCATTAAAGCTTTCTCAACTCAGAACACTGCTTTCATTTCTTTTTGGAATACAGAGAATTTGATGAGAATGGCAATAACATTTTCCCCCAGAACAAATGAGCCATGTTTCCTCCAAGACATAGGTGGTACCTGAATGTGACCAGCAGAGCAAGACCCTGTAATGACAACTTTGAATGGACTATTTGTACTTGCACGTGTCAGGCTGAAGGCATGGCCTTCCTAAAGTTTAGTAATGTCTCTTAGGAATATTTCAATTATTCCATGACACATCTGTCTAGAAACATGTAAATATGATCATGAATTCCAAACTGACACTGGAAGTCAAGAGAAATATAGGTCCTATTTTAACTATTTAATTGCACATAGCGCTCTGCCTGATCTTCAGTCTCAGATGTAGAAACTAATCCATTTTTAACTGACTGCCTTGCTTCTGTGATTACCTAAATTACCCAAAAAATAATTGTTAGTTAAGGTAGATCTAAGATTCAAATCAGTGGTTTCAAAGACCTGGGTCTGTGTTCATCAGGCATTCTTGAGTTACTAAGAAGAGACATCCTCAGCCACCCAGAGTTCATAGGAGTTCAGTCTGTGAACACTGAGAGAAACAAAGGAACAGGAAGCCTTTCCAAAACATCTCAGGAAGCCTCATGAAATAGGTAGGGACTAAAAGTCACAAAAGTAAACCCCTGAGTAAAGTACCCTGACAGTGACTGGGTCTCCTGATAATCTCTCAGTCCAGTCAGTGCGCAGCTTACTAGTCCAGAGCTTCATCATCATGGGAAGACAACTGTCTACAATTAGGCACCCACTGCTGCTAATACCATCAGTCAAGTTCCCTCTACTTTCTTCTCTCACACATGACTTTTTCTTCATTTAAAGCTTTTGCTGCTTTATCTTTTTTTTCTGTGTGTCACTCATCTTCTAGATTACTCTGCTATCTGCTGATTCTTTCAAGATGTATTACATTCAAAAGTCCAAAGAGAACATGTGCCTGATTTGGCCAGTCATCTTTCACCAAAAAGTACCCCTATCGATTACTGTCCTTGTGCTATGCCAAAGCCAATATGTCAGGTGCCCTTAGGAAAGGTGCCAATCTCTTGTCCAATATACTGAAGCCAAGGAATGCAAAACAAACCAGACTGAGGACAAGGGACCACCCACTGCTTAGTTAAGGATAAGGTCCCATTTTGAGACTTCTCAAAATGACATCTTGCATAGATTCCCCTGGAAGTTAAACATTATCATTTCAATTTCATCTAAACCATCAAAAAAATTTTTAGCGAGAGATTATGAAAGCTAATTTTTAACATGCCTTCAAAAATTAATAGGGTGAAATGATACCACTGAGATACTTCTAGTAGAATATGGGGACATCTCCCCATTCTGTCCTGATATTTTCTTTGTAACCAACTCTGCACCATGTTAGTGATTTGCATATAATAGCCTCCTGGCACAGATTAAATAAAACAAGTTCCCACTGCAGCTAATAAACTCACTGTAACAAGTCCCTCAACTTTGCCTGGTCACAGTGCTCAGCAGGATTGCCATATGCGGAACTGGATGCAAGATAAAAATAACATTATTTTGTGCTTTCAAACCCATACAACTTTATATTGTCTCTTTGGAAATAAATTTTGTTTAATGACCAGTGATTATCTCCTATCTGCCTTGCTATAATACCAGTTTTGTTTTTTTTTCTTTTTAATCACTAGTGTTATCTGTACTTTGGAAGAAGAGCTACAATTAAACATATTTTGAACAGAAGAGAAAAAAGCAGCAGGGCTTTTTTGGCATCCATTCGTACAGCCTATCATTCCAAAACATTTCTGGTTTTACACTGGTATCATCGACCAATGTCAGCACAGCTGAGGTGGCTGTGCTAATTAACTGTCCTGCCGAACCAGCTGAGAAAGCTCGTAGAAACTCCATGGGAATATGAGCTATTAGAAAGAAATTCTATCCAGTGGAACTAGGGAACAAACCCAAATATAGAATCAAAACACAGAACAGTTGCCCTTAACCATCAGGTGATAACACCATCAGTTACAAGATGTTAGAGAGTTAGCAGAGTTGAATACCAGGCTGGTATGACAGAAGAAAAATTAATCACATGTAAAGAGTTCAAGGCCATTTCTTCTGTTTACAACAAAGCTTTTGGGAATAGCTAACTTAGCATCTCAGAAGAGAGAAAGTTCTCACAATCCAAGAGAGAAAGTACTCAAAATCCAAAGGCACATTCTCAAGGGAAAAACCAGTGCAACACAAGAAAGACTACAATCTCTAAGGGGCTACTTGAGATGTGTATGGGATGGGGCAAGAGTGGGGAGGGTCGTCCTGGGAATATGATGAAATGGTAGGTGTCATGCAGGATAGACAATTAGGGTCAAATGCCTGAAAGGGTGTATGTAACATAACACATTATTCTTTTTCATTATTTTAATCTCTTTGTTAAATTCATCTGACAGAATTTTGAATTTCTTTTCTGTGTTATCTTGAATTGTTTTGAGTTCCTCAAAGCAGCTATTTTGAATTCTCTATCCGAAAGGTCACATGTCTCTTTCTCCAGGGTTAGTTCCTGGTACCTTATTGAGTTTGCTTGATGAAGTCATGTTTTCCTGGATGGTGTTGATGCTAGCAGACGTTCTTCATTGTCTGGGGATTGAAGGGTTAGGTATTCATTGTTGTCTTCACTGGGCTTATTTGTAGCCATCCTTCTTGGGAAGGCTTTTCAATATTTGGAAGGACTTGGGTGCTGTGATCTAGGCTGTATGTGCCTTAGGGGGCACCCCAAGCCTAGTTACACTGTGGTTCTTGCAGAGTTGTAGGGGTACCACCTTGATGGTCTTGGATAACATCCAGGAGAATTCTCTGGATTATTGGATAAAGACTCTTGTTCCCTTCCCTTATATTCCCCCAAACATACAGAGTCTCCCTCTCTCTCCCTGTTCTGAGCCACCTAACGTCAGGGATGGAGTGATACAAGCATTCCTGTGGCCACCACCATTATGAGTGCACTGGGTCAGGCCACAAGCCAGCACAGTGCTATGTCTCACCCAAGGTCTGCTGTAACCAATCCCTGACTACTGCCTATATTCACTCAAGGTCCTGGGGCTCTGCAATCAGCAGGCAGCAAAGCCACTCATGCCTGTGTCCTTCCCTTCAGGGCAGCAAGGTCCCACAGGCCCCTAATGGGTTCAGAGTGCCATCCAGGAGTCAGGGACTACAGTCAAAAACCTTAGAAGTTTATCTGGTTGTACTGTTTAGAAGTTGTACTGCAGCTGAGCTGGCACTCAAACTACAAGATTCAGTCCCTCCCCTTTCCAAAGCTAGAAGAGCCTCTCCCCATAGCCGCCACCACCACCCCTGGCCACGAGAAGTACTGCCAGACTGCCGATGTTCCCTCAAAGTCCGAGGGCCCTTAAGGCAGCTTGTCATGAATGCTGCCTGGCCTAGGACTCACCCTAGCATGAGTCCACCAGGGAGTGGGTTCCCCTCTGTCCAGGGCAGGTCTAGAAATGCCATCCAAGAGTCAAGTCCTGGAATTATGGACCCAGGAGCCCACTTGCTTGGTGCCCTACTCCGCTGTGGCTGTGCAGGCATGTAAGGTACAACACAAAGTCTCCTTTACTTTTCACTCTGTTTTTCTCAAGTGGAAGAGGTTTTGCCCCATAGCCACCACAGCTGGCAATATGCTAAGTCTCACCTGAAACTAGCATCTCTCAGAGGCTCACCCAAGGCCCTTGACATAGTACCCTGATATATTGCTGCTGGTTATTCCAGACCCAGGGCTCTTCAGTTAGCAGTTGATGAATGCTGCCAGGACTGGGTCCTCTCCTTCAAGGCAGCAGATTTCCTTCTGGCTCAGGGTGTGTCTAGAAATCTCGTCTGGGAGTTAGGGCCTGGAATGTGGGCCTCCCAGCTCTGACCAGTGCCCTATCCTGCTGTGGCTGAGCTAGTATTCAATATGCAAGACAAAGTCCTCCCTACTTTTCCTGCTCTTTCCCTCAAGTAGAAGGAAAGAGTCTCTTTTGGAGCCTTGAGCTGTACAGCCCGGGGTTAGGAGAGGGGTGGTGCCAGCACTCCCTTGGCTGCCTCAGTTGGTGTCTCAGTATGCTGTGTGCCACCCTAGTCCACTGTCATTGGGCCTAATTCAGCCCTAGGACTCACCTAAGAGTTGCAGTCCTTATGGCCTAGACCGCCTTTCAAGTTTACTTAGACACACAGGGTGCTCTCTGCACCACGCAGGGGCTGCCAGGGTGGGAGAGGGATGGCATCAGTGATTCAGGACTGTTTTTTTTTTGTTATCTCGTCAGTGCCCCTTTCAATGATATGAAGTTAAAGCTAGGTACTAGGAGTACTGATTTTTCATTCTTATTAATGTGTTTCTTCTGTGTAGCTAGTTGTTAACTTGGTGTCCTTGCAGGTGGGGGGTAGAGGGCAGACATCCATGGGCTTCCTATTCTGCCATCTTGCTCTACCTTCTCACGTGGCACATCAATAAGAAAGATTTTGTTTGAGGCCAAGAACATGAGAAGCTTCAGGAACTTCAAGAGGTAGGAGAGTTTTAATAAAAGTTGCTATGAGCTATGTACCCCTACTACCACCATTTTTTTAAGTTTGTTCAAGATATATAATAAAGAATAAGTCTCTTTATTGGGCTATGTTTATCTAAATATAATACTAAGACAGTCTTGAACTCTATGGAGTTTTAGATTGGTTGGCTTTTGTTGAGAACTGTGAAGGACCTGAGACTTTACCCTGCTTGAAAGCTAACAAGTTAACCTGGCAGAAGACATGAGACTCCTGGGGCAGAAACAAAGGATTTTATTACTCACAGCACAGCAAACCACATGAGATTCTTGTTCATAGCCATCCCCTTTGCCCTCCAAGACCCATGAGGTGACACATCGCTTCAGGGGGAATGATAAGAATACAGGTGGTTTGCATCCCAGCTGAGGGACATTAAGTGTAGGGAACTCGTATACTTTTTATAATGTGCTACAAGCAAACCTGCGTGCGCCTTGCCCCCAAGGGAAACATTGTATTATACTGGACAATAAGCAAACCAGTCGTCAGCTCAAGAGAGACGCCATCTCTGTCTTCCAAGGCTGTTTGTTATGCAAGTGTCCCTGAAAAGATAGTGCCTCTGCTGGCAAGGTATGCTGAAGCATGAGACACCTATGGAGAATTGTCTCCTGAAAGCCTTATACTAACAGAGGCTACTGACAGTGTAAGTCATGCTCTCTTCCACCCACTGGGGCAACTCCAGGGTGGCAGCCAGTAAACATAATGTGTCCATACAAGTTCCACTGTGCTCTTGAGACACGTAGATCAGGGAATCTGGGAGCATCTTCTTGGCTCTAGGGACACGGGTAATTGTTAGGGATACCATTCATTTGATCTGAAGTCATACAAAAGCAGAATCAGTTATATAACTGAGTCATTATGTGAATTGCCTTCGTATTGAGGACAATGCATATAAATCTCAGCAGTTCTCCTTTTTCTGCCTTTTCCTCTATTTGCTCCCAATCGTGGAATTTCTCAATGAGTCAATAATCTCCCATATCCTCAGGCTCTTGAAGAGAGAGCTATTATAAATAGCTCAAAATGTTCACTAGTTCTACTAATCAAATGCTTTGGGTTACAAGGTTGAAGAATAACAACTTGGACTTTTTGATTCCCTTCCTAAATGACATATAAGTTGAAACTGAATCCATATTCTCTTAAGAAAACAGAAAGAGTCATAACTAGCTTTTCTATTTGAATTCCCATGTCATGATGGTTTCAGTGAAACAACATGGGCCTGGAGTCAGAGAAACTCAAATGCAACTCTATCACTATTAGTATGACTGTTAGCAAATTAAGAGACTTAACCTAGGTCTCAATTTACTCAACTGTAACATGGGGATAAAAATACCTATATCCTAGTGTTGTAATCAGGATTACATGAGAAAATTTATCATGCATTTTGCATAATACCTGGCTCTATGAATAATAGTTGTTATTATCAGCCTATCCTGTCACACCAAGGAGGCCATAAAATACAATGTTGTGAGTGCAGGATTGCCCTTAACTTATTGCCTGTCCTGAGATCCACTGCTATAGCTATCAATGAATCAGAAGTCAATGACTACTCTGCACTCTCACCAACATGGAAATGTGTGGAGCTGTGGGATACTCCGTTTGACTTCACTTCTTTGGTGGAGGGCACCACCTTTCTTCATCTGAATAATGGAGTTCAAAGGAGGATGCCAATAGGTTCTGATGAGCTGCCAGGAAACCAGGTCTCTACAGAGCTTTATCACCTATGAATATCTTGGATAGATCCTAATCCAGGTGTCTTTTTTAAAAAAATCTTTAAAAATCACTGTAGATTTTTAAAATTTCATATAACGTAGAATATAATTGCATTCTAAATTAAGGCTCTCCTAAGCACTTGCATTCTGAAAAATTGCAACTTAGACTAGAACTTGAATTGTTAGTGCTCAAGTCTATAATGTCATCATGTCCTTTACCCCTATCTTTTACATCAACAAAGCAGTTAAAACAACAAACCCTTAGAAGATGAAGAAACTGAACTCAGAAAAGGTATTGAGTTGTCCAATTCCCTTTCTATTCGGTAAATTATCTCATCTATATAGCTAAGTCATCAATTCACAAGGAAGATAGTTACTGAGATTCCACCCTGAGCAAATTATTATCATAGCCCCTGGTGATACGAAAGTATTAAGTCCTGATAACCACAGTCAGGAAGCTTCGTTCTCTGAAGGAGCGACAAGGCAGCTTTTACATTGCACCTACCAGGGTCAATGCACAGTGCTGGGTGATCCTGAATACTGTGTAATGTAGGATTCCTTTGCTTTCAAGTAACAGTAAAAAAAAAAAAAAAAAAAAAAAAAAAAAAAGCTTCCTTTCTTTAAAATTTAGAATCCTAAAGTAAAACACATCATAACCAGTACTTCAATCATGGCATCAAGCAACCACATTCCTTAGGAGTAGTTAAGGCAAATAAAGTGCTTTTAACAGTATCTGGCAGCTAAGTATGATGATTCATAGCAGTAATCCCCACACTCTGGGAGGCTGAGGTAAGAGGATTCCATGAGCCCAGCAGTTCAAGACCAGCCTGGGCAACATAGTGAGATCTCATCTCTACAAAAAGATTTAAAACTTAGCCAGACGTGTTACCACATGACTATAGTCCCAGCTACTTAAGAGGCTGAGGAAGGAGGATCTCTTGAGCCCAGAAGTTTGAGGATGCAGTGAGCTTTGGCACTACTGCACTCCAGCCTGGGTGACACAGTGAGACCCCCAACTGAAAAAAAAAGCACCTGGCATCTAGTAAACACTATTTACATTTTATGTGTTACAATTAGCTAGCACATGGCCCTCCACCCCAGACTCTTAAAGGGCCACAGCGGAGTTAGATATAAAGTAAATGAGAGCAGAGTAAATTTTACCCAGAGAGTGAAGGGCAGATTTCACAGAGAAACTTACATTTAACCTCGTTCTTGAGCCCACGAAGATTGCCAAATAAGCAAATTAAGTTTCTTAAGGCAGAAGATGCAACATGTACAAGGTGAGGAAGCTTGAAGGGCAGAGTGACTGGTTAAATAAATTCTGATTCATCTGTACAGGGGTTAATAAGCAACCGTTTAAAAGAATGAGATAGAAATGATGTATTAGATGACATCTTTATGAATGAAAAATTAGAATGACACAATAGTATGCATAGGAGGCTCTCATTCAATTTTAAGTACCTCTGCGTTATTTAAGTAATGCATGATAAGCACATTATTAACTATTAAAAGATAAGAAAGTATGTTATGAAATCAGAAAATATCAAGCTATTTATTTTAATCACAGGGATAGAGGATCATGAGATGGAATTATAATTGGGAATCAGATTTTATGCTATACAGTCCTAAAGATTTGGAATCTCATGCTCTGGGCTAGATCAGGATGACCAACTACAGCAGTGGGCTGATCCTGGCCCACCACCTGTTTTTGTAATTAAGCTTTATTAGAACGCAGTCACTGACATTCATTTACATATGACTATAGCTGCTTTTGCACTACAGTGGCAGAGTTAAAGACTTGTGACAGAGACTGCCTGGCCCACAAAACCTGACATATTTACTATCTAAACCTTTACAGAAAATGTTTGCTGACTCCTGCTCTAGATAATAAAAAGACTTCAAAGAAGGGAGTGGCATCATCAAATCTGTTTATTAGTAAGATAATATCAACAGAGCCTGGGAAACAGATATAAAAATGTTAATTATAGTAATTCAGACAGACTCTCTGCTATGCCTTATAGAAATTTCTCAATAATTCTCACAGTCCCCTATAAGTAAATATAAATATGATTATGTCCTTTTTATAAAAGGGAAAAATGAAGAAATGAACACATAGCTATTAAGTGGTGTCTTCCCTAACAGAATATATGCTCCAGGAGGAAGGAACATCTTCTTGTTCAGTGTGCTATCTCCAGCACCAAGGACAGTGTCTGACACACGATAAGGCACTCATCTAAGTAGATATTTATGAAACAAATGCAAGAAGCATCACACCAATAAATAAATGAATGACTGGGAAATGCATATAGGATAGGACTGAGGCAGCCTCTCAAAAATTATACTGCAGAACCAGCCATCCCAGCTCCATCATCCTGCCGCTTCAGGCAGCAACTAAAGATCTTCCATGTCACCTTGGGAGCTAGAAACCAGAAAAACCAAACCAGAACCCACAGGTTCTCTCTTAGCCCAAGGCTATCTCACTCCTCTGTACTCTACCTGAAGAGAGTTATCACTTCATTTGTCTGCCAATTTGTTTTTGCTATGCAGCATGCCCTATTTTCTTTCAATTTCTCACATCTGGTTAATTTCTGCTCTTTAACCCCAAGCACTTTTAGGGGTGCTTCCCATTGCTACAAGGATTCCACTCCCCTCAGCAGGTTACCTCTCCATCATCCATCTGATAGACAGGTTTTACTGTTGTCAAACATCACTGTTGTACAGTTTCCATCTAGTTCTTGGGCTTATCTTTCAGCTGTACCAGCCCTTGAAAGCTGACAGGATGAATTGCTTGCTTTCCAGGCCTTAATGTTTATCTCCCTTCAGATCTCACCATCTGCTGTGATTTGGCAGCTCAGGTAAATGCACTTTTTCTACTTCCTTCAGTTGCTTAGCCTCCTGCAGGCATTGCCATGTCTGTCCTCCCTCTTTTCAGACATCATTTCCTTGGAAGTGATAGGGTTTATGTTTAAACTGATGGATGTGCCTGGTGCTTTTTTCCTTCCACGCTGTCTGTCATTCTTTACATTGCCTAGTTTCAATCTGGCCACTGAGGCCTGTGCATAAAGAAGAAAAAATCTGTAAAATCAGAATCAGCTGTATCTTTTTTTTTCTTTCCATTCCACCTACTATCTATTGTTTCACAATACTATTTCCCCAAGTTTCTCTCTTTTTTTTTTTTCTTTTTTGAGATGGAGTTTCATTCTTATAGCCGAGGTTGGAGTGCAATGGTGTGATCTCTGATCACTGCAACCTCTGCCTCCTGGGTTCAAGTGATTCTCTGGCCTCAGTCTCCAGAGTAGCTGGGATTACAGGTGCCTGTCACCATGCCTGGCTATTTTTTGTACTTTTAGTAGAGACGGGGTTTCACCATGTTGGCCAGGCTGGTCTCGAACTCCTGACCTCGGGTGATCCACTGCCAAAAGTGACAAAATGGTGACGGCGAGACCCTTTGGTTTATTCTGAAAATGACTCAGAACCTGAAAGTTTTATTAAAGCAATGGAAACCAGGCTTCCTTTCTCAATTTGGAAGAAGTGGTACACTGGGGCTTGTATTTTCCTTTGTGTTTCTCTTTGGCAAAAACAAGCAAGAACGGATTATCAGTTACAGTCCTTTGATGCCATTCATACATTCTAGTTTTCCTCAGTGTATTAGGCTGTTCTTGCATTGCTATAAAGAAATACCTGAGGCTGGGTAATTTATAAAGAAAAGAGGTTTAATTGACTCACACTTCTGCAAGCTGTACAGGAAGTAGGGTGCTGGCATGTGCTTCTGGTGAGGCCTCAGGAAGCTTACAATCATGGTGGAAGGCAAAGGGGAAGGCAGCACATCACATGATGAGAGAGGAAGCAAAGAGAAAGAAGCAGGAGGTCCAAGACTCTTTTAAATAACTGGATCTTGCATGAACTGAACTCACTTATCACCAAGGGGATGGTGCAAAACCATTCCTGAGAGATCCACCTCCACGATCTAATTATCTCCCACCAGGCCCCACCTCCAACATTGGAAATCACATTTCAACATGAGATTTCAAAGGGACAAACATCCAAACTGTATTGCCTGGTCTCACCACTCCTCCAAACCTCCTTTCCATCTTACCAGCATAAAACATGTACAGTTGCTCCTTATGCTTGGCCTTTATAGCACCTGTACTTTTTTGAACTCTAGTGTAAAGCCAAGTTTCCAAAATCTTTCAGAGCAGGGGTCAGCAAACATTTTCTGTAAAGCCTTTGCAGTCCATGTGGTGTCTTACTACTCAATTCTACCATTGTAGAGCAAATACAACCACAGATAACAAGACTAAACAAATGAGTGTGGCAGTTTTCCAATAAAACTTTACTGATAAAAACAGGCAGTAAAACATATTTGGCCATGGCCACAGTTTTCTGACCCTTATTTTAGAGCATTACCTCTGATTTTGAAACATCCATCATCTATCCAGTCTATAGTGTCTATTCATATAAGGAGTAGTCAAAGTCTACTAAATTATTACACCAACTGGTAAAATCTACTTTCATACTAATTAACTGAGTTCATATATATATAAATATGGATATCAGTATGTAATTTGAGCAGCTATAATTAAATAATTTTAAAGAAGGCTGAATTTGTTTTCTAGATTTTAAATTCATTTATAACTTTTATGAACTTTAATAAAATATTATATATCCACTACTAGGTATTTTAAATGTTGTTTACACAAGTGAATAATAAACCCTAATGACCAGTGCCTGAGTTATTCTCTGGTTCTAACAGAGTTCCTTTGGGAGTTATCTGCTTCAAGCCACTATGGAGCTAAAGCATACTATAACAGAAGACAGAGTCACTTAGTACCCTCCCAGCAACTGTGTCCCCTGAGACTGTCATGGCACCAGGGAAAAATCTGTCTCATATTTGTTTAGCATTCTACATTAATTTCAACAACCAATACAGTAAAAACACAGCTAAGCATTCTGGAGATATTTCTTGATAAACTGCTATGTGCCAGGTACTGTATATGTAGATGAAACTAGGACAGGTTAAGCAGCTGGTCCAAGTTACAGAGCTTTAGTGTCTGCCTCTAAAGCACAGCTGAGTCATTATGCAATGACTTCTCTTCATACAGTATTTTCTATGTATTTATTCCTTCTCATACACCAAAAGAAGAAATATTTAACTTAGTGCTTGGTGCAAGGCTGATGATCAATAAATGCTTCTTGAATAAGAAAAAGTCTTCTCTAACCAAAATTTGGCCCTCTTCCCAGGAATCCTGTCTTAGTTAAAAGCATCACCATTCACTCGATTTATCCAGGCTAAAAACTGCAGAGTCATCTATTATTTATTTTCCTCACTCTTAAGCCCTTCATCCAGTTGGTCACTGTGATGCTTAATTTTATGTGTCAGTTGGGATGGGTCACAGTCCCTAGATATTTGGTCAAATACTATTTTGGATGTTTCTATGAGGGTGTTTTTTGGATGAGACTGACATTTAAATTGGTGGGCTTTTAGTAAAGTAGATTACTTTCTCTAATATGGGTGGGCCCCATTTAATCAGTTTAAAGCCTTAATAGAACAACAGACTGAACTCCCGAGGGAAAAGTAGAAATTCTGCCAGCTGACTGAGTTCAGGTTTGAATTGCAACATCAGCTCTTCCCTGGGTGTCCAGTTTGTTAGCCTACCCTGCTAATTTTGGACTTGCCATCCTCCATAATCAAGTAAACCAATTCACATGAATGTGCGCACGCATGCACAACCACACACACACACACACACACACAAACACATTCTATTTGTTCTGCGTCTCTGGAAAACCCTGACTAACATGGTCATTAAGTTTTATAAATTCTTTCTCTGACCATCCTCAATTCCCTGCATTGGCTCAAGTCCCAATCTTTTGCAGTAGCCTTATAATTAGTCTTTCTGCTCTTAGCTTCTCTAATTCTCAAACTGGAATTAGGTCAGTGGCTCCCAAATGCCTGCAGGATCAAATTCAGACTCCTTGGCATGACACGCAAGGGCACTCACAATTTGGAACCACATTTCCTACCCAGTTCCATCTCCCACCCCTAGTCCATTCCAGTCAGCATTCCAGGAACTGTCCCACTCTTTCATACCTCTGGGTCGTGCTGTGTGTGTTGTGAAATGTTATTCTGAAAATGTGAGCAAGAGTTCCAGTTATTACATACACAATCAAATAGAAGATTTTTGGCCCCGACTCCTTACTTGGCACTCAGTTGCCTAATCGGTGACTTTAGTCAGTGACTTTTGTGAGTTAAAAGCAAGAGAAGAGTTCAGCCTTCCCTAAGAATTCTTTCCTTATCTCTGTGGATCATATAAATCCATATGTGCCCTGTAAACTGTGTTGACACAATGAAAGAAAAACCAGTGGAAGGTGAAACAATAAATCAGCTACAGTCTACACATTGCCAAGCCACTGTTCTGACCACTTTTTCATTCACCTGATGCTTTTCACTTAACTGACACAATATCCCAGTTATGTTTTCATCGGGTAGCCACACCTTTAGCAAATAAATGATGTTAGACAGGGGCCCATAAAACTTCCAGCATAATTTTAAAGTCTTTTGTTTCATGTTGTATTGAATCAGACTGATTTCTGACTACCTGTCATGTATGTTTCCTTTGTTCATTAGAATGTAAGATTAGAATTACTTTGAAATTCCCTTTGGTGAATTGTTATGCGATGTGAAATGTTATCAAAAGGTCACTGAAGTACATGTACCAGAGTTTTCAAAATTAACAGACAGCACGGCCAATTCTTCATCTGGAAAATGGCCCAGTCAGGAATGCAGATATAATACTGCCAATATTCATTCATTCAGCAAAGGAAATTTACTTCCTCTCTACTGTGCTAAGTCTGGGAATATTAAAATGAATATAATACACTCTCTATCCTTAAGGAGTTCAGAGGAAGAAGACAGCCACATTAACAAACTATAACTTTGTGTATTATAAATAATGCTTGAAGATTTAAGAATAAGGTCTATGTTACTTAGGGAGTGGTCCAGACACGATCCACCAAAAAAAAAAAAAAAAAAAAACCCTTCTGTGTGTGTGTGTGTGTGTGTGTGTGACGGGGTCTCACTCTGTCACCCAAGGTTGCATACAGTGGAGAGAGCTCAGCTCACTGCAACCTCCGCCTCCCAGGCTCAAGTGATCCTCCTACCTCAGCCTCCTGAGTAGCTGGGATCACAGGTACGTGCCACTACACCTGGCTAATTTTTTTGTACTTTTGTGCCAAAAGTACAAAAGGAGGAGTTTCCCCACACTGTCCAGGCTGGTCTCAAACTCTTGAACTCAAAAGATTCACCAGCCTCGGCCTCCCAAAGTACTGGGATTTTATAGGCTGTGCCACCACACTCAGCTCTGATTTTTGAGCTGAATCAAATGGTGTCACCTGATAGAAAATCTGGCTTGCTTTGGAGAAGTGATTCATAAAATGTGGTCTCCCGGCCAACATCTTCAGCACTGCACGGAAACTTGTTAGAGTTGCAGACTCAGGCCAATTCAGGCCTCTTAAATCTGATGTTCTGGGGATGTGTTTTAGCAGCTCTCTTCATCATTCTGATGCACCCTTAACTTTGAGGGTCACCAATTTCAAGAAAGATACACAGCCCAACACAGCTGCTATTTAAGGAGTGGGCTTTTGGGGACAAGTCGTTGAAGAGGGCCACAGAAGATGAAGACTATAGACTGACAGAGTGTAAAGAAGCCTAAATACCTTGCTTAAAAGTTAAGACTATCCTCTAGATCATGGGAGTACATTAAAGTGTTGTAACTAGGAAACTATAATGATTAGATATGTGATTTTGGAAAAATAAGTGGGGCAGCAATTTAAGACATAAATAAATTCAAGGTATGTAAGCAGTGAGGGACATAGAAGACTGTTATAAAAGTCCAAGCCAATGGTGTTTGGGGCCTGAGTTAAGTAGCCAGTGGCAATGAGAATGAAGAAGGAAGGATGGATTTGAGAGGCTTTCAGAATGTAGAATTGCCAGTACTATTTTTGACTGAATAGATGTAGATCTTAGAGGGCAGGAAAAGAATGATCTCCTTAATTGTCTAGTGCATTCTTTCTCAAACTGAATGTCCAAACCAGTTTTAAATGGAGTGAAGAAGAGATGAAACTTTGCAAGTTGGTAAGTGAAGTGAGAGATGGAAGGAAACTTGAGTGAGAGGTAAGCTTAGGTTTAAGTAGCTTGAGGTATCTGTTAAAATATCCATAGCAGAGATAAAATAAAATATGTTGCTGTGTCTGTTGGGTGTTGTTTTTTTTAATCTTGCTCTCTTGCAATTTCCTATTGGACTTCAAGAGTACCCCAATAAAAAAGTGAGTACATATTCCGTATAAATGTCAATTCACAATACAATTCCAGATAAGCATTTGGCTGTTTGTATTACCAATTTACTTGATGGATCTCTTTGGAAACTACTACAGTAAATCACAACCCTGCTCTCCAAACTTTATATCATATTTTTACTCAGCTGGGAATTGTGTGGACAGGAAGATTACTGATATAATTACTTGGAACTCCTTTAAATATTTGTGTGGGGTCTTTGATTCTGAAGACTTTTAAAAATACTTCTGGATAGTTTACTAAAATATTCAATTACAGAAAAAAATGGGGAGAACATTTCTTAGCATCTGTCTTGTTCATCTTCCTTTGAATCAGGAAATCAATTTCTTTTGTCCACATATGTATTCTCTGGATTCACACAATTCAGCAAGTTGGACATAGAACGGGGAACCAATCACTTCAGCCACTTCGAAGGTCTTTCTTGAAGCCCATGTTGCCAAACTGACTGACGTACCTACGTATCTATCTTGTGCAAAGATCTGAACTTTTCCTCTTCCCTATCCACCTCCAACATTTATCTACTGGAAGAGGGTGCTAAAACCAAAGTCCCCTGAAATCCTAGTCCCTGCTCTCACAGTCAACAGAATACAAAGGGACCCCAAAGACTCCCTGTCCCCTCAAAGCAGCACTGAACCAGAGGTAGTTGACATGTCAAATTTAGTGACTACCCCATGGTGACATAGAAAAGAGGAGAGTGTTTTCTCTAATTTGAGCTACAATGCTAGAGTGCTGATTAAGATTACTGAGTGGAATTAGCATTAACTCTGTTAGCTATTATCTGCATGACCTTGGGCAAATTACTTAGCCTTGCTTTTAATGAAAAAAAATTTACCCACAAAACTGTGGGAACGAAAGGAGCTAAAGCAGGTAAACTATTTTGTATTGACTTCATATAGTCATTATTATTCTTAGGGTAGTCATTGTTCTGGTCTATTTTTGATACTGAAGGCTCCAAAATTATGGCCTTACATGCTAGACAGGAACCTGCAATCTGAATTTAAAATGTATTATAAAGAGTCATTTCTTAAAAGAGACATATAGAATTGTATCAACCCGTATATTTTATCATTATCCTAGTTTATTAGCTCTACCGTAATATTCCTGATTCACTTGAATAATGGCATTCAACATCATGACGCGCAGTGTTTGTGTTTGCTATTATTTACCTCATTTTAATGGTGGATTTGTAGACTATCTATACAATAGGATGGAAAAATTACAAGCAGACAATTTTAAATGCTGAAAATCCATTAAAAACACATACATTGGGCATTCACTAGTGCTTGGCATTATTTTTTTCTAATATTTATATAGAGTACAGTTTTTCAGTGTTCTCCTACCAAATACATCATTTGACTCTCATAACACTCTGGCAGGAAAAACTTACTCCAAAACTTTCTTTTCCTTTTACCACAGATTGAAAAATCTGGTGTGTATTACTCTTATATTTTAGTGACTTGGATTCTGCTAATGACTACAAACGGTCTCAATTTCTTAGAGCTTTAATCCATATTACAAAAGTTGTCCAAATCATTGTTATTATCAATGGATAAGTCAGCCTAATAGTCTTTCAGAATAGGAATGTTTGAAGGAGGTCTGTGTCTCATATTTGAATATGAAGCTTTTGTTAATTATTGTTCTCCCACGGTGTTCTAAAACATCCTCCCTAACACTTCCTAGAAGATAATGATACGGTTTCCTTGAGCTGGACCTACTAAACATTTGCTCAGATTTTTTGTGGGGTCAGGATGTAATAATTCATATTTTAAAAAATCTTTTCAAATTATTCTGCTATACAGATGATTGCACTGATCCAGAACATAACCAGCAGTTCTCTCCATTCTGCTTCAAGTTAAAGTTGGTTCCTTGGTCTTCAGCTGTAGGCAACCTATTTTTGGCTCTTCTTTCTTGAAATTAACCTACTTCTCCTTAAGGAGAAACCCTTTTAATACGGCTGTTAGAAAAGAACCCTCAAGTATATAACCTTATAGAACATGATGCTCCAAATTGCCACTTTCCATTTTGTAAATATAAATATCATTAAATCAAAAGCTTTAAAGCTGTATACTAAACCCTCTTCCTCTACGATAATAACTATTCTCTTTTCTTGTCTTACATTTTTTCTTGAATTTTAGACCTCAGACATTATTTTTATGGGGGAAATTCTTAAATGGAAGTTTGTTACCACTTAAAGATAGATGTATTTTTCTGCTCTCGTATGATCCATTTAAACTCACCATCAAAGTGAACTATGGACTCATTTTGAGAAGAAAATATATCCCATAGACCATAATTCCCCAAGACCTTTATTTATTTGATTTCTGCTCCCTGAGATCATGGCCTCATGACATGAAATTCTCAGTTCTGTGAGCCTCCTAGGGAATAGCATTCATAAAAATCATTTCACAGCAGAACTTCAATGCCAACCCAACAATAAAATATTCCAGCACATTCTCACACTGAAGGCAGCCACGGGCAGCCACTGCTCCATTCTTTTTACAGTAAAAAGACACCTTTTGGTAAAGACATCAAAGCCATCTCCACAACAGACCACACAGAAACCTCCTTTTAATAGAGGTGTCCTTGGATGTAAAACTCCAATATAAGATAATTAGAACTCTACTAATTCTAACTACTAGAAATTTAAGGGTACTATCAACACACAAATCCCCACAATTACTTTTTTAAAAAAATTAAGAAGTAATTTTGAATATAAAACTGGAGGGAATTCACATCCATCAAATGAAGTGAATCTTCAAAGCACCTGGATTCTTCACTCTATCTCTCAAAGCAAACCATCAAATCATCCCTCTTGTCTCTGGAAGGGAGGAAAACTCCTCCACTTCACATCTTCTCTGCTGAGTTTCTTTCTACCATGGAATTTCTGTACCTCACATCCCTCTAATTCCTCCCTCTCCCAGGATCCTACCTCTTATTCCCCTTAGCTTTGAATGTGATATCTTTAAATCGTTCATCAGATGCCATCAAGTTCCACTTTCATTGTGACAGCAAGGAAAAGCTGTTCTGACCTAGGGAGGAGCCTCTACAAGATAACCAGATTTTTGCAAATAGATCTCCTCTCTAAGTACTTTGTGCTTTCCAATGTAAATCACAAACAACACCAGAGTTCTTTTCTCTAACCTCACAATGTTGAGTGCCCTCTGAGTTTGCTTTGTTTTGTTTACTTGAGAGGCAGAAGGCTATATATTTAATAACACTTTTGCCCTAACTTTTGTACACATAGCCTGAATTCACTGGATAATTTCCAGCAAATTAGTAAATTATTCAACTTGTTATTTATTCTGTCTTTATCTAATGATAGTCACAAATAGAGAAACAACAACAACAATCGATTGAACATTTTGCTGTATTTGAAGGGATTGCTAGGAAAGCTAATCTTATAAATTAAGGTGAATGAGGGCTTTATCACATATATAACTTTGAGCTATATTAAGTAGCTATAGTATAGGGAAAAGACAGATATACTGTACATTATAGTCCCTGTTCTTACACTAACTGTTTGATAAATTTTGACACACAACAAACGTTGTCTAGGCAGTGGTTTCCTTATCTGCAAAATGAACATGTTTGAGTAATAGTCTCTGTGGAATTTATAGATCCAGCACTCTGATTTGAAACTCAAAAAATAATTTGTCATTATGATTTCTCTTAATACCTACTTTTTACTCTAAAGCTAATCAATTTTTTCTTCCTCTCTGACCATTCAAGTAAGACCCAAATCTTCACATACTAATAAATCAAATCTAAACTCAATTCCAAAGGTTTGATTTCATCCATTTCTGCATAGAATCTGGCAATTGATTTTTTATGATCTTTTAGCTCTCCAAGTATATTTGCAAAAGAATGGGTAAATTGGATGTACATTCATTGAATCATTTAAGAACACTTACTGACTCCTTGTATCTTTTATTTCTGTTTTCTTCCCTGAAACATTTCAAAGTAAATTGTGGCCATTATGATGCTTCCCTTCAGAATATTTTGGCAGGCATTGCTTAAGAAGGACATTTTCCAGTATAATCACAACACTATGATCATATAAAAAAGAAGCAATAATTCAAAAATATCTTCTAATATACAGAACACATTTGAATTTCTCCTGCTAGTTCAAAAATGACTTTCATAGGTGTTTTGTTTTTTAATCTAGGACCCAATCAAGGTTCACAAATTACATTTGGTTGTTATGTCTTGTCATTGTCTTTTACTTTAGGACAACAGTTAGTAAGTAAACTGTGGCCCACAGACCAATCCTGCATGGCCTGTTCTTATATCTCAAGCTAAGAAGGATCTTTACATTTCTTAAGAGTTGTAAAGCCAAACTACAAGGACAAAAACAAAGAAAGAAAGAAAGAAAAGAAAGAAAGAAAGGAGACTATACAACAGAGACTTCTATGTGACCCACAAAGCATGAAACATTTGCTATCTGCCCTTTACAGAAAAAGTTTACTGACTTCTGATCTATAACACTGCCTTTACCTTCTGCGCTTTTAGAACAGTTTTTGAAGATTCCAGGTAGTTATCGTAAAGAATATATCACACACTTTGGATTAGTTTCATGTATTCCTCATGACGAGACTCAGGTTAAAAATTTTTGCCTGGATCATTACAGAATTAGATTGTGTTCTTTCTATTACATTATCTCAAGAGGCACATATGTCAGGCTGTCCCATGATGGTAGCACAAAGTTTGACCATTTTGTTCAGCTGGTCACTGCCAGATGTCTCTATGACAAGGTAAAATTTTCTCTTTGTAGTTAATAAGTAATTGACAAATGATACTTGAGATTGCATGACTATCTTATTCCTTAGTAATATTCATCCAATAGTATTATTATCTATTGATAGTCTTTGCCTGAATTACTTATTACACTGGGGTCATATAAAATGGTGACTTTCTAATTCTATCATTTATTTTAGATTTATTTTCTGGCATGCATCTGTATAGAAAAATCCTTTCCCTTCTCTCTCTCTCTCTCACTATGATTTCTTGGGATTTTAATCCATTGTTATTAATATTATTATTTAAATGCCAAATTGTATATCATTTTCCTAGTGGAAGCCTTCAAGCTAGCCTTTTTATTCTTTTGACTCAGCCCCATTCGGATTTGATCACTTCCTTGATTTCTTGCACATGGTGTCTGAGGCTTACCATGTACATTCCCTGCCCCTGGAAGAATCCACCTTTCCCCAAAAATCCTGGTTCCTTTAGTAGACAGTGCTATTTAGTAATGAAGATCTGGGGGTTTTGTTGTTGTTGTTTTGTTTTGTTTTGAGACAGAGTCTCGCTCTGTTGCCCAGGCTGGAATGCAGTGGCACGATCTTGGCTCACTGCAACCTCCGCCTCCCGGGTTCAAGCAATTCTCCTACTTCAGCCTCCCAAGCAGCTGCGACTACAGGCACGCGCTGCCACGCCCGGCTAATTTTTGTATTTGAATAAAGACGGGATTTCACCGTGTTGCCCAGGCTGGTCGCAAACTCTTGAGCTCAGGCTATCCGCCCGCCTCGGCCTCCCAAAGTGCTGGGATTGCAGGCATGAGCCACTGCTCCTGGCCCAAGATCTGGGTTCTAAGTGTGTTCATGGCTACTTGGGTGTAACTGACTCCAGGCATTTAAGTAGACAGAACTGCATCAGGGTGGGAAGCTAGGAGGTAGGGGAATATGTTCCTAAATTTCAAGCAAAGAAGCAAATGGTATAAAACTTTAAAATTACTATAAAATGTTTAAATCAGAAGTTATTAAGTACTCATATAGACGCCTCTAATTCAAGTCTACCACCACAGATTCTGCTTCACATTCCCTGTTTTATATTTGTTTCTCTCTGCTTCCACAGCAGACACTCTGGTTTCCAGAAACATTAATGTATTTACACATTGCACCAGTGTAACATAAACACCATTAATAATAGCTAAACTACAAAGTAAGGTGCAAGATTTGATTGTGTGGTTCTTGTCCTATGGTCATACTTCACTAAGGATTTATGCAATATTATAGGAAAAGTAACTTAAATGCATCATTTTCCCTGTGTGTTTACAGAATAACTTGATATACAATTAGGGCCATTTCTTAGTATTTGTAATCAAAGAGTTTACGTTTTTCACTATTTTTCATAAATCTAATATTTGAATACTTCACACTTTTATGTGATTCAAAAGTCAAACCCATATAAAAATGTTTTTTCAAAAAAAAATGCCAGTGATATCTCACTTTCTCTATTTCCACTGGTATCTCATTTCCCCCAGTATCTATTCTTTTGGCAATACAACACCAACTTGATTATTGTAGGTTTCTAGTAAGACTGGAAGTCAATTAGTGTTAGTCCTCTGACTTTGTTCCTCTCCTTCATTATCAATTTGGTTATTTTGGGTCTTTTGCCTCTCCATATAAAGTTTAGAATCAATTTGATTATTTCTAAAAAATAGTTTGTTGTGATTTTGATTGCGATTACACTGAATCTATAGATCAAGTTGGGAAGACTGGCATCCTGACAATATTAAATCTTTCTCTCCATGAACATGGAATAGCTCTCCATTTAGTTAGTTCCTTGATACCTTTCAGAGAGTTTTATTGTTTCCTTCAAATAGAACTTGTACATATTGGGTTATACCAAAGTATGTTATTTTGGGGGGGGTGTTGTAAATGGTTTAAATGTATTTTTAATTTTGAATTTCCTTTAGTTTATTGCTGGTATATAGAAAAGCAATTGTCTCTTGTATATTAACCCTATATCCTGCAGCCTTGTTAGAATTACTTATTCATTCCAGAAGAGATTTTTGTTTTTGTTTTAGATTTGGGGGTTGTTGTTGTTGTATCTTTTGGATTATCTCCATAGACAAATGTTATCTGTAAACAAAGATAGATTTACTTATTCCATTCCAATCTATAGGTCTTTATTTCACTTTCTTGTCTTATTGCATTAGCTAGGAATTTCCAGTACAATGTTGAAAAGCAGTGGTGAGAGGGGGCCTTCTCAACTTGTTCATGATATTAGAGGGAAAGCATTGAGTTTCTCACCATTAAGCATGTTAGCTGTTTTTTGTAGGTGTTATTCAGTTGAGGAAATTCTCTCTATTCCTAATTTGGTAAGAGATTGTATCATGAAGGTTATTGAACTTTGTCAAATAATTTTTCTGCATCTGTTGATATGTTCATATAATCTTTCTTCTTTGACCTCTTGATGTGATTAATCTATGTTAATTGATTTTTGAATGTTGAATTAACCTTGCATATTTGGAATAAATCACACTTGATTGGGGTGTATAATTATTTTTTTCTTTTTTCACCTTGATGGGTTCAATTTGCTAATATTTTGTTGAGAATTTTGTGTCCATGTACACGAAAGATATTGGTCTGTAGGGTTATTTTCTCTTTTTTTTTTTAATTAAAAGTTTGTTTTTATTTTTATTTTACTTTACATTCTGGGATACATGTGCAGAACATGTAGGTTTGTTACATAGGTATACATGTGCCATGGTGGTTTGCTGCACCTACCAAACCATCATATAGGTTTTAAGCCCTGCATGCATTGGGTATTTGTTCTAATGCTCTCCCCCACTTCCCTCCAACTCCCCGACAGGACCTAGTATGTGTTGTTCCCCTCCCTGAGTCCATGTGTTCTTATCGTTCAACTCCCAATTATGAGTGAGAACATGCAGTGTTTGGTTTTCTGTTCCTGCATTAGTATGCTGAGGATGATGGCTTCCAGCTTCATCCATGTCCCTGGAAAGGACATGAACTCATCCTTTTTTATAGTTGTATAGTATCATACGGTATATATGTACCACATTTTCTTTATCCTTCTGTCATTGATGGGCATTTGGTTTGGTTCCATATCTTTCCTATTGTAAATAGTGCTGCAATAAACATACATGTGCATGTGTCCTTAGAATGATCTATATTTCTCTGGGTATATACTCAGTAATGGGATTGCTGGGTCAAGGTATTTCTGGTTCGAGATCCTTGAGGAGTCACCACACTGTCTTCCACAATGGTTGAACTAATTTACATTCCAACCAACACTGTAAAAGCATTCCTATTTCTCCACAGTCTCACTAGCATCTATTGTTTCTTAACTTTTTTTTTTTTTTTTTTTTTTTTTTTTTTTTTTTTTTTTGAGACGGAGTCTCGCTCTGTTGCCGGGGCTGGAGTGCAGTGGCCGGATCTCAGCTCACTGCAAGCTCCGCCTCCCGGGTTTAGGCCATTCTCCTGCCTCAGCCTCTGGAGTAGCTGGGACTACAGGCTGCCCGCCACCTCGCCCGGCTAGATTTTTGTATTTTTTAGTAGAGACGGGGTTTCACTGTGTTAGCCAGGATGGTCTCGATCTCCTGACCTCATGATCCGCCCTTCTCGGCCTCCCAAAGTGCTGGGATTACAGTCTTGAGCCACCGCGCCTGGCCGTTTCTTAACTTTTTAATAATCGTCATTCTGACTAGCATGAGATGGTGTCTCATAGTGGTTTTGATTTGCATTTCTCTAACGACCAGTGATGATGAGCTTTTTTTCATATGTTTGTTGGCCACATAAATGTCTTCTTTTGTTCATATCCTTTGCCCACTTTTTGATGGTTTTTTTCTTGTAAATTTGTTTAAGTTCCCTGTAAATTCTGGATATTAGATCTTTGTCAGATGAGTAGATTGCAAAACTTTTCTCCCATTCTGTAGGTTGCCTGTTCACTCTGATGATAGTTTCTTTTACTGTGCAGAAGCTCTTTAGTTGAATTAGAACCTATTTGTCAATTTTGGCTTTTGTTGCAATTGCTTTTGGTGTTTTCGTCATGAAGTCTTTGCCCATGCCTATGTCCTGAATGGTATTGCCTAGGTTTTCTTCCAGGGTTTTTATGGTTTTGGGTTTTACATTTAAGTCTTCAATTCATCTTGAAGTATTTTGGTATAAAGCGTAAGGAAGGGGTCCAGTTTCAGATTTCTGCACATGGCTAGCCAGTTTTCCCAGCACCAATTATTAAATAGGGAATCCTTTCCCCATTGCTTGTTTTTGTCAGGTTTGTTGAAGATCAGATGGTTGTAGATGTGTAGTGGTATTTCAGAGGTGCCTGTTCTGTTCCATTGGTCTATTATGTCTGTTTTGGTACCAGTACCATGCGGTTTTGGTTACTGTAGCCTTGTAATATAGTTTGAAGTTAGGTAGCGTGATGCTTCCACCTTTGTTCATTTTGCTTAGCATTGTCTTGGCTATATGGGCTCTTTTTTGGTTCCATATGAAATTTAAAGTAGTTTTTTCTAATTCTGTGAACAATGTCAGTGGTAGCTTGATGGAAATAGCATTGTATCTGTAAATTACTTCGGGCAGTATGGCCATTTTCATGATATTGATTCTTCCTGTCCAAGAGGATGGAATGTTTTCCTATTTGTTTGTGTCCTCTCTTATTTCCTTGAGCAGTGGTTTGTAGTTCTCCTTGAAGCGGTCCTTCGCATCTCTTGTCAGCTGTATTCCTGGGTATTTTATTCTCTTTGTAACAATTGTGAATGGGAGTTCATTCATGATTTGGCTGTCTGCTTGTCTTGTTGGTGTACAGGAATGCTTGTGACTTTTGCACATTGATTTTGTATCCTGAGAGTATGCTGAAGTTGCTTATCAACTTAAGGAGTTTTGGCAGTGACACAATGGGGATATCTATATATACAATCATGTCATCTGCAAACAGAGACAATTTGACTTCTTCTATTCCTATTTGAATACACCGACTTCCTTTCTTGCTCTTGCCTGATTGCCCTGGCGAGAACTTTCAATACTATGTTGAATAGGAGTGGTGAGAGAGGGCATGTTTTGAGCTGGTTTTCAGAGGGAATGCTTCCAGCTTTTGCTCATTCAGTATGATATTGGCTATGGGTTCGTCATAAATAGCTCTTACTATTTTGAGATATGTTCCATCAATACCTAATTTATTGAGAGTATTTAACATAAAGAGATGTTGAATTTTATCAAAGGCTTTTTCTGCATCTATGGAGATAATCATGTGGTTTTTGTCATCAGTTCTGTTATGACTGATGTTATGTGTTGGGTTATGTTTATTGATTTGTGTATGTTGAACCAGCCTTGCATCCAAGGGATGAAGCCAACTTGATCGTGTTGGATAACCTTTTTGATGTACTGCTGGATTTGGTTTGGCAGTATTTTATTGAGGATTTTTGCATCAGTGTTCATCGAGGATATTGGCCTGAAGTTTTCTTTTTTTGTTGTGTCTCTAACAGGTTTTCTTTTTTGTTGTGTCTCTAACAGGTATCAGAATGATTCAGGCCTCATAAAATGAGTTAGGGAGGAGTCCCTCCTTTTCAGTTATTGGGAATAGTTTCAGAAGGAATGGTACCAGTTCCTCTTTGTACCTCTGGTAGAATTCGGCTGTGAATCCATCTGGTTCTGAGTTTTTTGTTTTTTTTTTTTTGTTTTGTTTTTGGTTGGTAGGCTATTAATTACTGCCTCAATTTTAGAACTTGTTATTTGTCAATTCAGGGATTCAACTTTTTCCTGGTTTAGTCTTGGGAGGATGTATGTGTCCAGGAATTTACCCATTTCTTCTAGATTTTCTAGTTTATTTGTGTAAGGGTGTTTATAGTATTCTGCTTTGGTAGTTTGTACTTCTGTGGGGTCAGTGGTGATATCTCCTTTATCATTTTTTATTATCTATTTGATTCTTCTCTTTCTTCTTTATTAGTCTAGCTAGCAGTCTATCTATTTTGTTAATTTCTTCAAAAAACCAGCTCCTGGATTCACTGATTTTTTGAAGGGTTTTTAGTATCTCTATCTCCTTCAGTTCTGCTCTGAGTTTAGTTATTTCTTGTCTTCTGGTAGCTTTTAGGTTAGTATGCTCTTGCTTCTCTGGTTCTTTTCATTGTGATGTTATGGTGTCAATTTGAAATCTTTCCAGCTTTCTGATGTGGGCATTCAGTGCTATAAATTTCCCTCTTAACACTGCTTTAGCTGTGTCCTAGAGATTCTGGTACATTGTTTCTTTATTCTCATTGGTTTCAAAGAGCATCTTGATTTCTGCCTTAATTTCTTTATTTACCCAGGATTCATTCAGGAGCAGGCTGTTCAATTTCCATGTAGTTGTGTGGTTTTAAGTGAGTTTCTTAACCCTGAGTTCTAATTTGATTGCACTGTGGTCTGAGAGACTGTTTATTATGATTCTGTTCTTTTGCATTTGCTGAGGAGTGTTTTACTTCCAATTGTGTGGTTGATTTTAGACTAAGTGCCATGTGACACTGAGAAGAATGTATATTCTGTTGGTTTGGGATGGAGAGTTCTGTAGATGTCTATTAGGTACACTTAATCAAGAGTTGAGTTTAAGTCCTGAATATCCTTGTTAATTTTCTGTCTCGTTGATCTGTCTAATATTTACAGTGGTGCTAGAGTCTCCCACTATTATTGTGTGGGAGTCTAAGTCTCTTAATAGGTCTCTAAAAACTTGTTTTATGAATCTGGGTGCTCCTCTATTGAGTGCATATATATTTAGCATAGTTAGCTCTTCTTGTTTCATTGATTCCTTTACCGTTATGTAATACCCTTCTTTGTCCCTTTTTAAATCTGTGTTGGCTTAAAGTCTATTTTATCAGAGACTAGGATTGCAAACCCTACTTTTTTTGCTTTCTATTTGCTTGGTAAATTTTCTCCATCCTTTTATTTTGAGCCTATATGTGTCTTTGCATGTGAGATAGGACTCCCGAATACAGCATACCAATGGGTCTTGGCTCTTTATCCAATTTCCCAGTCTCTTAATTTGGGCATTTAGCCCATTTACATTTAAGGTTAATATTGTTATGTGTGAATTTGATCCTGTCATAATGATGCTATCTGGTTATTTTGCACACTAGTTGATGTTCCTTCAGTGTCACTGGTCTTAATATTTTGGTGTGTTTTTACAGTGTCTGGTACCTGTTTTTCCTTTCCATATTTAGTACTTCCCTCAGGAGCTCTTGCAAGGCAGGCCTGGTGGTGATGAAATCCCTCAGCATTTGCTTATGTAGAACGGACTGTATTTCTGCTTTGTCATGAAGACTAATTTGGCTGGATATGAAATTCTGGGTTGAAAGTTCTCTGCTTTAACAATGTTGAATGTTGGCCCCCTCTCTCTTCTGGCTTGTAGGGTTTCTGCTGAGAGATCCACTGTTAGTCTGATGGGCTTCCCTTTGTAGGTGACCTGGCCTTACTCTCTGGCTGCCCTTAGCAATTTTTCCTTCATTTTGACCATGGAGAATCTGATGATTATGTGTCTTGGGGTTGATCTTCTCGTGGAGTATCTTAGTGGTGTTCTCTGTATTTCCTGAACTTGAATTTGGCCTGTCTTGCTAGGTTGGGAAGTTCTCCTGGATAATATCCTGAAGTGTGTTTTCCAGTTTGGTTCCATTCTCATCTTTTTCAGGTACTCCAATCAATCGTAGGTTCAGTCTTTTCACATAGTACCATATTTCTTGGAGGCTTTGTTTGTTCCTTTTCATTCTTTTTTTCTCTAATCTTGTCTGTATGCCTTATTTCAGCAGGATGGTCTTCAAACTCTGATGTCCTTTCTACTGCTTGATTGATTTGGCTATCGATATTTGTGTATGCTTCACGAAGTTTTTGTACCATGTTTTTCAGCTCTATCAGGTCATTTATGTTCCTTTCTAAACTGGTTATTCTGGTTAACAACTCCTGTAGCCTTTTATCCACGTTTTTACCTTCTTTGCATTGGGTTAGAACATGCTCCTTTAGCTCAGAGGAGTTATTACCCACCTCCTGAAACCTACTTCTATCAATTCATCAATCTTACTCTCCCTCCAGTTTCATGCCCTTGCTGGAGAGGAGTTGTGATCATTTGGAGGAGAAGAGGCATTCTGGCTTTTGGAATTTCCAGCTTTTTTGTGCTGTTTTTTCCTCATCTTCATGGATTTATCTTTTTATCTTTAAGGCTTCATCCCAGAGGGGCACTGGCCTGATGCCAGCCAGAGGTCTCCTGTATGAGGTGTCTGTCAATACCTGTTGGGGCATCTCTCCCAGTCAGGAGGCATGGGGGTGTCAGGAACCCGCTTGAGGAAGCAGTCTGTCCCTTAGTAGAGCTGGTGTGCAGTGCAGAGAGAATCCCCCTTGGATTAAGAATCCCCCTTAAGCCACTCTCTTCAGAGCCAGCAGGCAGGAAAGATTAAGTCTGACTGAAGCTGTGACCACAGATGCCCCTCCCGCTAGGGGCTCTGTCCCAGGGAGATGAGAGTTTTGTCTATAAGCCCCTGACTGGAGCTGCTGGGTTTCCTTCAGAGACGCCCTGTCCAGTGAAGAGGAATCTAGAGAGGCAGTCTGGCACAGCTACTTTGCTGCACTGTGCTGAGCTCCACCCAGTCCCAACCTCCCAGTCTCCTTAGCACTGTCAGGGGAAAACCACCTACTAAAGCCACAGTAATGGTGGTCACCCCTTCTCACACCAAACTCAGGCCAACTCCAGACTGCTATGCTGGCAATGAGAATTTCAAACCAGTGGTTCTTAGCTTGTTGGACTCCATGGGAGTGAGACATGTTGAGTAAGACCTCTTGGCCCCCTGGCTTCAGCCCCCTTTCCAAGAGAGTGGATGATTCTCCTGTCTCACTGGAGTTCTGGGTGCTACTTGAGTATGGAAAAAAAAAAAAAAAAAACCCTACAGCTCAGTGCCTGCCTAACAGCCACTCAATTTTATACTTGAAACCCAGGGGCCTGGTGGTGTAGGCTCATGAGGGAATTTCCTGAGCCACGGATTGCAAAAATCCATGGAAAAAGCGTAGTATCCCAGGGCAGGTAGCACAGTCCCTCACTGCTTCCCTTGGCTTGGGGAAGGGGAAGACCCCCAGCTCTGTGCACTTCCCAGGTGAAACAATGCCCCGCCCTGCTTCTGTTCACTCTCTGTGGGTTGCACACACTGCCTAACCAGTTGCAATGAGATGAACTGGGTACCTCAGTTGGAAATGCAGAAATCATCCACCTTCTGCATTGGTCTTGCTGGGAGCTGCAGACCAGAGCTGTTTCTATTCAACCATCTTGGCCCTTCTGCCGGGTTATTTTCTTACAGTGTCTTTGTCTGGTTTTGGTATTAATCTGGATCTTAGAAAGAGTTAGGATATAGTCCCTCTCCTTGTATCTTCTGGAAGACATTATAGATAATTAGGATAATTTCTTCCTTAAAGGCTTCATAGAATATACCACTAAATCCATCTAGACCTTGTGCTTTCTTTGAAAGGTTATTAATTATTGATTCAATTGCTTTAATAGGTATAGGCCTACTCAAACTGCCTATTCTTTCTTGTGTGAGTGTTGACAGATTGTGTCTTTCAAGGAATTTGTACATTTCACTTAGGTGATGAAGTTTATAGACATGGTTATTTATGGTATTTCTTTATAATTCCTCTAATGTCCACAGGATCTGGAGTGGTGTCCCCTCTTTTATTTCTGATATCAGTCTACTGTCCTACTATAGTAACAGTTTTCAAATCTTTCCCTTTCATAATTTCTAGACTTAAGTAGCACAGGTCAACAAAAAAGTATCTATCCCTTTCTTTCCCCCAAAGGACACCTATTCTGAAGATCCAAAATATTTCTTAGCAGTTAGAAGTCTAAAAACTGTGGTGATTGATGGGATCTTTGGCATCTAGATGAGTGTTAGTCTTTAGTCCAGTGAATCTGAAGCAAAGCTGTGTGTACTCCACATCTTTATTTTCTTAGATTCACATTGCAACTATTTTTCTGACAAGAATTCAAGAAAAGGAAGGAAGGAAGGAAGGAAGGAAGGAAGGAAGGAAGGAAGGAAG
>NC_045437.1:164724921-164751830 GCF_002776525.5 Piliocolobus tephrosceles
AAGGAAGGAAGGAAGGAAGGAAGGAAGGAAGGAAGGAAGGAAGGAAGGAAGGAAGGAAGGAAGGAAGGACGGACTAGTCTAGGGTACATGAGTGAAAAAGGCAATTACCCACAGATATTAGTTTGTTGTGTCACAAGGTAAGATGCTAAAACATCATTCACACCATCTATCAATACACCTTTATCAACAAATCCCTTGTGACCTCAAGGGCTTTTTCACTCTTAAAAAGAAAAACTTCTCTTACAGTAAAAGTGCTTCTGGAAGGACTCTATGGCATAGTCAGTATAGTCTTTGGGATATAATGAAAGAGGTATGCTTATGAGCCTGCTGTGGGAGCACAGAGGAGGGCCATTTAGGATGAAGGTAAAATTAACAATAAGGTTCTGATCATAAGACCAGCTGGTGCAAAGTGAGGAATAAACAGGTCTTTCATTCTAGTGCTCATTCTTGGGTTCCCAGCTGTCTCCTGGCTCTTATTAAATAGCCATCTTTAAATAAGAACCTGCAGAAAGAGACTTTAGCATTGACCCATTGTGATATGGGATAGGGGAAGAAAGGTAAGGTTATCAAAGCTTGACTTTGCCAACTCTGTGATCTGTCCTGGAGCTAACCCTGCTGCTACCATTTTTTGTGTCCCTTCTTTCTCTGATCTAGATTTTTGTGCTTCCTACCGCAACCATCCTCAGACCGATACCGCTATAAGCACATGAGGGCAGCGTCTCAATTCCCATTGCTACTCAACATCCATTGCTGTATACAGAATGACTTCCTTACCCCCATCCCTCCCAACTCCGATTATTCAAAGATGCAGAACCAGGGAGAACTTGCCCTATTTCAATGTTCTGAGTGTATACCTGACTGTTTTAGGATAAACACTGAAATCAGCCCTTCTACAGCCTATGTTTCTTTGCTGTGGATTGCATCCCTATAAACTGGCTACCTTAGGAATGTGTTATTAATAAGGAGGGGATGTGCCTCTATAGTTGTACTAAAGCCAGGTTTGCATTTGGTATATGCTCTACGTATTGATTCATATGTGGTGTTTGTTTTTCAAAAGCAAGCAGTGAACAACCAAAGTCGATACTTTAAAATGGAGAATAGCTGACTACTTTTCTCAATTTAATTTAGATTCAGTTTTATGAATTAAAATGGCTGAGCAGGTAACATCCTGGCTAGAGAAAAATCCAGTGTACTCTGAGCCCCAGCTAAGCTGAATGACTGACAGTTCCCAAGATTAGTCATCTCCTTGCCTTTGCACACTCTCCCGCACTTAAAATATCCTGTCCCTTTCTTCTTCAAGTAGAAGGAAGGAAGTCAAGTCTCTCAATGTCCCACTGTTTCGCAGACTGAGAGAAATATCACCCTCTGAACTCCCACGTCATTTTTTTGTCTGAACAATTCTTATTTTCAGCACTAGATTACTAAACCCTTGAAAGCAGAGCTCAAAGTATTTAGCTCTAAAACCTTTTAATTACAATGAATTTGATTCTATATAAATGCTAAATAGGTACATAAATATACACATGTGCACAAACATTATCTACATTTCAATCCTTCCCATTGGCTCATCAACAATCTGCAAGAATGCTGATACTTACAACTTTTAGGAAATAAATATAAAATGCAAATAAAATACCCAAGAGAAGTGAAAATAAAGAATGCATAATACTGATTATATGTATCCTTGAGAAAGTAAAACAGTAAAATAGATTTTTACTAGAAAGCACTACACAAAATAACTTTCCCATATATTATTTTGCAATACCAAACTCATTCAGTATTTTTTATTTTAAATATATACCACAACCCCTATATTTTTAGAGATTTTGATGAACACACAAAAGAAATAATAAAGTCTGATTTAAGCATTGAGGCAATGATAACACAGACTTGTTAACACACAAAAACTGTGTTAACAAAAGTCTGTGTTAACATTGCCTTTAAAAGCCAAGGCAAATTTGGTAAAGAAGTGTCCAGAGAATCTGACAGCAACAATAACCTCAAGTTCATTGGAAATTTTGAAATTCTATGCATTGTTACACACATTTAGGTGAAATCTCCCTTATTGTCAAGAATCTACAAAAGGTGAAATGGCGTCTTAAAGAAATACAGGATTCACAAAAAGCAGGTTATTGGTTCACGTTTAGTAAGCGTGACATAACACTATCTGCCTTTTCTGATGCTAACAATAGGAAATATTAAAATAATAAAACACACTCCTATCTCTGAGGATTTCAAATTGGGTGAGATGTAAAGGCATGCCCTCATCACACGATAATATAGTTCCCCAAGGCCACAGAGGAGATCTGATCAATGTGTTTTCCAGAATACAATGGAAAGAGTGCTTAATCCTAAAAGAAGAAAGAGACTGTTGTGAGAGATTAGGTGACTTTTGGAGTATACGCAGGAGATGTTTGCCCATGAGATAATGCAGAGAGGATAACAAAATTCAAGGTCAAGTTTGCAGCATAGGCAAAAGCAAGAAGTGTGCACGTAAACCCCTGGCACATTCTATAAACTGCTAAAAATCCAGGTGGTAAGGACCCAAGCTTCGTGGGATCAGAATGAAGTGTTTGATCTGACTGTAAGGTTAACTCTACTTATTCACTTACCGTGGGAAGAAAAACAAAATTAAGAGACAGAAATTTAAAAATCTGTTAAAATCCCCTGTGGGTTAACAGAGAGGTCCTATAATTCAGAGAGGTTTGCAGTTCATCAACTACAGTTTATCGCCTTGAGAAAGTAAGAAACACGTTGAGTATGTGTTTTCACAAGCTGCCGCTTTCTATATTCAATGTGATTTTCCAAATGGGGAGATATATTTTTCACAAAGAACAGGTTTCAGGAACAAAATCTTTTTAGCAAAGAAAACATTTTCAAAGTTACCATTTCACCAAACTCCCTAGGCAAATGAATATATACACCCACCTCTTAACCTCGTAGTTTCCTTAGAAATGTCCAGTTGAAAGGACTTAACAGTTGTGGGAATGCCAAGTTAACAACACTGGTTCTCATTCACCCATTGGTAGGCTTTGCCTGTGTCCCCACCCAAATCTCATCTTGAATTGCAGCTCCCATAATTCCCACGTTTATGGGAGGGGTCTGGTGAGAGATAATTGAATCAGGGGGGCAGTTTCACCCATACTGTTCTCATGGTAGTGAATAAGTCTCACAAGGTCTGATGGTTCTATAAGGGGTTTCCCTTTTTGCTTCACTCTCATTCTTCTCCTGCCTGCTGCCATGTAAGATGTGACTTGCTCCTCCTTGCCTTCCACCATGATTGTGAGGCCTCCCCAGCCACGTGGAACTGTAAGTCGATTAAACCTCTTTCCTTTATAATTACCCAGTCTCGGGTATGTCTTCATTAGCAGTGTAAGAACAGACTAATACACACACAGAGCTAGGAAGCCAGTCCAGCACTCAGGAGTCCAAGTGTTATACAGGCTATTGTTAAGGTGACTGTTAGAAGCAAACCTCCACAGGTGAATTGCCATAGAACTCTCTGTGGAGCAATAACAGGAGCACTCTCTCCTCTTCCCAGTAGTCTTGCTCCAGTCCTTCCTTTTGTCCTCCACTCTCAATTTTTCTCTTCCAGAATGTCTCTCCTAATGAACCTGATCCAACTGGATATCCCTCAATTATCCATCTGGAGCTACTTATCAGCACTGTTTAATTCATCTCAGCTTTTCTGTCATTTTCATGCATTTATATTGTGTCTCCCAACTGAACCATAAGTATTTCTGCATCTTACCTTGGCCTTTCCTGTTCACACAGTGAGCATTCAATAAATTCTCTCCATTGTCTGTTTCATGAGCTATCTTATAAGACAGACCTAAGAAATAAAGGAGTCTAGGGATTTCAGAAAAATGTATCATAATAAAAAAGCTCCAGTAGCTAACAGCTGGAAAAATTGAGCCTGCTAGCAAAAAAAAATATATATATATATATATACTGTGGCAACAGAGGGAAGACTAGAAAAGAAAACAAAGTATGATTAGAGAGTGGCCTGAGTAAGAAAGGGGAGGGAGGGACCAATAAAGACTCACTCTCTGAGAGACTGATCACACCATCACCGTAAGGCTAGGAATCTAATTATTTGTTTTTAGGAATGTTGGACTACAACTTTCAAAACAGTTCCCTTGGAAGACATGTGATAATACCAAGTAACTTTCCTTGATTTTTAAAATATTATAAAAGTGCTTAATGTGCCTTATAAACATTACCAGAATATTTTAAATAAAATGTCACTTTGCCAAGCCACAACTCCTTTTGGCCCCATAACTTACATCAGCACAGCCTGGATTCTGGGAAGCCCCACCAAGATTTTGGTGACAGATTTCCATCACTACAAAACAATGGGGCCAGCCTGAAAATGAGGTGAAGACCAACTCATCCCGAGAGAAAACAAGACAGCTGAGACATGACGAGCTTGGCCCTTATCCTGGACTCTGGTTGCCTGGAGAGCATATGTAACCTGGCATTCAGCGGCGTGGAAAGCTAAGTTAGAAAGGATATTAATAATGTCCAATGATGGAGAAAAGCGTCTCAAGTCCAAACAGCACTGAGATTTCTTTAACATCGTTACTTACCTGCTGTTATATACTGATGAAATGTAATGACAATATTCGTTTATAAGCATATCAATATGTTCAGAACCAAGAAAAACTAATACAGAAGGAAAAACGTAAAAGTGAATACAAATGGAAAAATAAAGACTGTCTTAACCTGATATGTTGCATGTCTACTCAGAAAAGTTGGACTAAGGTGTTGCTTTGGCAACATGAAAAATGTAGGAAAGACCTCTCCCCAAATGATTCTCCCTCGCCCTAACCAGTTTTTTCCAACAAGAATCTTTGCTTTCTCTTAGGCATTTCTCTTAGGAGAGGAGGTTTAAAGAAGATCAGTAATTTACTTTTCATGCATAGTAAGAGAAATAACAGGAAGCGAAGAGAAATGAGGAAAGGCCCCCAGAGTAAGAAAGAGGGACTGAGAGAACTGAAGTCACTTCATTCGTTATTTGGTCTCAGGGTTTGCCTATGTCACAAAGAAAGAGACAGGAGAAAGCCAGTCCAGAAAAAGACAGATCAAAGAACTTGAAGGCAGACCAGGAGAGAGACTGCTACCAAAGCCATTCTTGAGGAGAGTTTGGTTTTTGTTATTGTTTTTTGTTTTTCTTTCTTTCTTTTCCTTAAGAAGAATTATGAACAAATAAATCCTACGTAGGCAGAACTTTCATAAACACTGACTCTCTGTCATGGTATCCTGTTTATTTCCTTCATACTACTTATTGTAAGTGGCAATTAAGTGATCCATCTCGGCTTTACTTCATTTCCTGTTTCTCTTAGAAAGTATTGCTGAGAAGAGGGAACTTGTCTTTTGAAGAAATCACGAGGATGCATCAAATAATATTGTTGAATGACAGAATAAATGAAAATAAGAGTGCTGCAGTGAGTCTAATCAGAATGAGCTGGGGGAGTGTGGCTACAGAGGAGCAGTGGCATTTAGGAGGACCTAGTAACTTCTACGAGAACAGTTTCAGTTCAGTTGTGTAGGGCCTAAGAGAGATCCTAAACTGGTTCTCAAAGCTGGCTTGCATCATGCACACCATGGAGTATTTTTTCTTACTGTGTGGAGTCCACATCAACTCATTACAAAACAGGAGAGCACTGTTCACTCATTTTCCGTGTCAGAACCACACAATTACCTCAGGAATGCTGAGAGGGACGCCTGTGTCATTGTGGACATTTACCACTCACAACTCCCTTCTCCCAGAAATGCTTCCTCACAGCCACAGTCCTAGCGGGGGTTGGTAGGGGAGTGTATATACCATCCTGGTACTACTAACCATGATGGCAGAACATAATTCGAGATGGACTAACCCCAGGACTCCTCACCCTACCGTCTTGTCACCCCTCCAAATCCTTCCAGAGGGTGATGGTAGCTGCTCTACACATGCTAATATGACCCAAGCCAGAAAAATCAGAGTCCTTTCTCAGAATGTTTCAAGTGTTTCCTGGAGAAAATAGTGCTTTCCTCTCTGATCACGTTCCAATAAGGATGTGATTCAGAGGCTGCCCATGGCCCTGGCTCCCACCACATAAAGAACACTGAGTTAAGAGGCCGGGCGCAGTGGCTCATGCCTGTAGTCCCAGCTCTTTGGGAGGCCGAGGCAGGCAGATATCTTGCGGTCAGGAGGCTGGCCAATATGGTGAAACCCCATCTCTACTAAAAATACAAAAATTAGCCAGGCATGGTGGCGCATGCCTGTAGTCTTAGCTACTTGGGAAGCTGATGCAGGAGAATGGCTTGTACCCGGGAGGCAGAGGTCGCAGTGAGCTGAGATTGCACCACTGCACTCCAGCCTGGGCAACACAGGGAGACTCTGTCTCAAGAAAAAAAGAAGAAGGAGAAGGAGAAGGAGGAGGAGGAGGAGGAGGAGGAGGAGGAGGAGGAGAAGGAGAAGGAGAAGAAGAAGAAGTGAAAACTCATAAAGAGGCAGAAACATGAGTAGATTTTAGATTTACAAGGCCACTCACGGTCCCTGGCTCAGGTCACGTCTGGGTTACTGAGTTCTCCCTGTGAGTCTCTGTGTTGCTCCAATATTCTTCCCCTCCCACAAATCCTGTTTTGCTTAAATCAGTTTGAAATGAATTTCTGTCACTTGTACCCAAGAGAACCGTAAAACAGGTAGTAATGTTTCCTTTAAATTTCAAAGTAAACTAGGAAGTGTCTTGGGTAATTATTTTCTCCAGTCTTCAACTGGGAGCTAAGAGTTAATTGTCAACTCAGAGGCTGCCCTAGGAATAAAAGTGTTACTTCTCTATATTACCTTTTTCTGCTTACTTTTGTTCTACCTCAGAACAAATAGAGGACCAAACTCACACAAAGAGTAAGAGGAGTGAGAAGATTAATGGCTAAAGACACTGGCTTTCCACATTCCTGTATTTACTCATTTAGATAACTGGCTAGATTCTTCAGAATTATACTCTACTGACTGTAACCCTTCACCCACTGAGCTCTGGAGTTTTATTCTGAGGAAATAATTCACCATCAGTAGGTCAAAACACAAAGCAGTGCATTTGTTATACAAGAAAAGAGATTTTGCAAGTGAAATGCATTACAATTTGGTCTTTGTCCTTTTCCTTCCCTCTTTTTAATTTCTTCTCCTTGCTGCTAAGCTTTTGCTGTTTTCCCTTTTGCATGTGTAGAATAGTATATTTCATAGTGCTCACTGTACTCAGGAAGAAAATATTGCAACAAAATGTGCTATTTTAAAATACAAGGAGTGATGTATAAACACTTGAGAACATTTCAGCTGACTTCATAGGTCTAAACACAGCAGTAATGACCTCTGTAAACATGACTTAAGCTTTGAACAGTTATTAATTGTGGCAAACAGCCATCCCTTTCTCCGGCACTCCCATCCCACATCCAGCCTCATTATTCCTCACAAAACTCTTTGTACACACAGTATTAAGCAGAAAGCCAGGATAATTGTGGTTCACATAAGCCAGTCATGATGAGTTCTTGCCTTTTTGCCAATAACTAGTCTAAGGGTGATCCTGTGGTCCAACTCCAGCCTAGGTAAGACAGAAGACTGTGAGGTTTTCCAAGATTCTCCCCAAAAAAGGTGAGATTCATACCGAGTTGGGAAGCCTATAGGTATGACTGTAAGAAAGATATCATAAACTACTACCCAAGGATGGAAGAGCAAATGAATGGAAAGAGCCTGGATCTTCTGGAATTTATGTTAAGTTAGCAACTGTCTTTATGGCCAATACCACTATAATGCAATGATTAGTTATTTATGACTGACTATATCTTAGCTGATACATTATGAAATAGAATTAAAAGTACATTTACATTCATCAATTTTTATTATGATAGCAAGGGGATAAGTAATAATCGATAAACATGTTAAACATGAAAAAGTCAGGGTTTTTTCACTAGAGTACCATAAACTCTTTGCAGATTACCTCTGGAGTAAGTCAAGACTACACAACTATAGGAAAATAAAACTTGTAAGTGGAACAAAGAATTTAATTTTACATATGCAAAAGTACACTTGGTCTGGTTTTACTTTATGCATCATTTCTCTCATGTACAACTTTAGCATTTACAGATATGATTAAAAACAGATTAACTGAACAGAATGTGTAATGGTCCTCAGCTGAGTATCAGAAAATTAAAACAGATTTGAAAACTCTTCTGCAAAAACACTCAGGATTTAAATACATTGAATATGTCAGCAATTTTGTACTCTCACAGCAAGAGATAAAAGAAGCAAAGATAAAGGGATGCACAGAATAGGAAAGTCTTTGGGGATATTAAGGCAATTAAGAGCAATATGGAAGTAATCAAAACTTGGTCGACAGACCAAATAAGACCTTATGAAATAAAACTATGGGCCAACATTTGCAGAATGTTGCATGCCTTCAGATTACATATGTCTACAAAAGAAATCAAGGGTTAGATTCAACGTGCAGATATGAAACATTAGCAATGGATGAAATACAGAAGGATTTCCAAGGCTTGAGCATAGACGGGCGTGCTAAAGTTTAAATCCTTATATAGCCCCTAGCCAAGTTTGGAGCATTAAAGCAGTGTTTTTCAATCATTTTATCATGAAATGACAGAATAATGCATGAGTAGAAAACATGCAAAAGTCAAAGAAACTGTGAGCTTGGGTTGTTCATTGTGTGAAGTTCTGTTTTAAATCAGTTTGATATATTCAGGAAGTAGGTTTATGTTTTTGTTTTATCAAATTTTTTCTTATCTAATAAATGTTAAAAGATATATGTAATAAACACACCCAATATCCTAGCATGAAACATACAGAATGCCTGAATGTGGGCACTGGCTGTTGATTAACAAAACCAAGCAAGACTCTCACATCAGGGGATACTGGGCTTCTCTGGAGACTTCCCTGGGAGAGAAATAAGAGCCACAGACATAGATAAACACGGGGTTTAAACTATCAGTCAATGCAGATCTCATGAAGATGAGAATGCAGCCAACAGATGTGACCCAAACCGCACCAGACAGGGAAATCATAATGAGACAGTCGAAAAGCTATGTCTCTGTCTGGATTATATGTGATGGGTTGGAAACTGACATATTACAATCCAGATTTCACTGCAGCAGCTGTCATGTTGCTGATCCACTTGTGTATTTCTTTCAGCTCACTCAGCCTCCTTTTGTGGCTCTTCAAATGTGGCAGGATCCTAAAAACAGATTAATTTAATCGTATCAAAGACATTTGAACTTTAAATAATAATGCCACAAAGGAGAGGCAGAGCTGGTGCTTCTGTTGCTAATTTGTTTCATTGTTTCTTACATTTGCTGCTTTCCTACACTCAGGCAAACCTCCCGTGTTTGTACTGTGGCTCATGATTGTTAATGGACTGTCTAAATGCTTCTCCCCTTCCACTCCAGCATATCAAACTCCCATCTTTTTTCTTTGGCTGAAAACTTTGGGGCCAGATGAAGACTATTGTTTCCAGCAAAGACTAGTTTCTGCTAGTTTTCTCAGAGAGATGTTTCCTTACGGTCCCCCTAATAATTGTGGAAATCCCATTTGGAACCTAGTAACTATGCCTTATGTGTTTACACAGCAAGCAGAGCCACAGGATGGAGGATCCACTAATTAGCCACTTTGACAGCCTACCCATAAATTGGAAAACAAAACACCTGGAAATTGTAGGGGTATGTGACAAATCACCTTTCCCACCAGCGTTTACAGATGGAAGAAAAAAAGTCTCTGGGTAAGGCAATATTTCAAGTCCAAGGAACATTCCATAACCATGAAGGGCTATTCCAGAAATAAGTTAGCAACAAAGGCCTCTTTGGCTTTGAAGTATTTCAAAATACACTGGACATAAAATTGGAAATCATCCTATGAGTCAACAATACTTCTAGGAAATAGGAGAGATGGAGACGCCAGCCTTTTTCCTCTTTCCTCAGTCTATGGTGGAACAGACAAGAAAGCTGTTGTGCAATGGATGGAGAAGATATCCAAGGTACAATTATCAATAGAAACTCCTCTTGTCCACTCACTGCATAGTACAAAAGGAAAGGTTTAGTGTGTGCTGAAAGGAACTCAGGCCCAAGGGACTTTTTCAGACTTGATATTCAGTAACTACTACAGAGGACAGACAACTTGAGAGCTGTATCTCCGAAATAAGAGGTTGGGCTAAATGACCTTTACAATCTCATCCTCTGTCAAACAGGTAGGGGCCCGATATCTCTAAAAGTGAGATAAATGGATATTGAGAGCAAAAAAGAACCAACCACCTCTCCATAACATTCTCCTGCCAATTTAGAGCTTGTCATCTTCTCTTTTCCACATCTAAACCTTGAAAGCTCAGGATGCACATTTCGCAGGTGAGGATTAGGAACAGGAAGCTCTTCTGTTTGGGAAAGCACTTGAACAAAGTAAACAGATGAGAAATGAGGACCTACTGAGTGCTGTGAAGTATAGAATTCACTGTAGATAAACTGTCTTTTGGAAAATGGGGATTTACACTATAATATCTTTAGGGATACATTATATATATATATTTTTTCAGACACATAAGCGTGGTCCTTTTCTAGTCCACTTGACTCAAACTCCAGAGAATGAGCTGCTGTAGTCTATAGTGTCCTGGTCAAGGGAGATGGAAGGACTGGGTTCCTGGGCCAGACCTGGAAATTAGATTTCCTTAAAAAGGTCAGATATGGTGCAGACTGACATGCCAAAAAAGAGCTAATAGTTAGCAAATACATAGCCTTTCTATGTGTCAATACTAACATATGCACATGACATATATGACTTATTTAATCCTCTCAACAATCCTATGTGGCACATATACACCATGGAATATTATGCAACCATAAAAAAGGATGAGTTTGTGTCCTTTGTAGGGACATGGATGCAGCTGGAAACCACATTCTTAGCAAACTATCACAAGAACAGAAAACCAAACACCGCATGTTCTCACTCATAGTGGGAACTGAACAATGACATCACTTGGACTCAGGAAGAGGAATATCACACACCGGGGCCTATCATGGCGAGGGGGGAGGGGGGAGGGATTGCATTGGGAGTTATACCTGATATAAATGATGAAGTGATGGGTGCTGACGAGTTGATGGGTGCAGCACACCAACATGGCACAAGTATACATATGTAACAAACCTGCACGTTATGCACATGTACCCTAGAACTTAAAGTATAATAATAAAAGAAATAAATAAATAAATACAAATAAATAAATAAATCAGAAAAAAAAAACAAAAACAAAAACAAAAAAAGAAAGTGCTATTATCATCATCTTGCCCATGTGGATACTGCCCAAGGTCACACAGCTGGCAGTGATTACTGAATGTTATATAACAAATCCCTCCAAACATAGTGGCTTAAATCAATAATAACAATTTATTTACGTATTTCATGGTTTCTGTGGGTTAGGTATTCAAGCACAGTGTGGCTAGGGGATCCTGAGTCAGAATCTCTCATAAGATGTGAGATATCACCTAGAGCTGTAGCCACTGGAACACTTAACTGGGACTGGAGGATCAGTGGGTGCTATGTTGGAGCTGCCATGCCCACAGCTAAAAAGTGACAGAGGCGCTACACCACCCCAGACATCTGACTCCACAGTTCCTGCTCTTCACCGCTCCACGACGCCACTTCATGGCTGGAGAGATGCCTTTTCCCTGTGGCCAGGGAGGACGGGAGGAGCACGAGAGAGGAAATACTAGGAACTTAGGTATCTTTGGATGAAAAGTTTAAATTTTCTTTCTTTTTCCCCTTGGAACCTTCAAAGTCTTATTCAAGGTCTAGTTTTAGGTTGATAATTCCCTTTAATTTGCCTCCAGGAAACCACTTTTGTGTTGGCAACATCGTCCCATTGGGAGAACTTAGGCCTGGAGTTCTTTTTTTTTTTTCTTTAAAAATTTTTTTTTTTAATATTTTAGAAACAGAATCTCACTCTGTCTCCCAGGCTAGAGTGCAGTGCCTGAGCTCACTACAGCCTTGAACTCCTAGGCTCAAGCGATCTTCCAGCTTAGCCAGCCGAGTAGCTGGGGCTACGGGCACACACCACCCTGCCCTGCTGGGCCTGGAGTTCTGACTGCTGGACACCCAGGAAATGGTAGAGATCCCAGGTGGAGCTTCTCAGAGGGGAGATGAGGAGCCAGGTGGCAGGAAGAAGCAGGGAGAAGCAGGGAAGCAGTTTGGCCTAGCTCCTTGTCCCCCTAGATGTCTAGGGAATAAAGGAGAGGATCGATCTTAAATTTGTATCAAGGATAGCATGTGACAGATACGGATTACAAACTAGGACAGCTGGTAGTTATCGGTGAGTGTCTTCTACTGCAAATGAATCAGATTCTAGGCACCAAAAAAAAAAAGGTTCAAATTTGATTATGAATATGTGAGAATGGTCCCCAAAGAAGCAAAGTCAAAGAAAAAGTGGTGACCCTGATAAACAGCTTTAGATATTAACAAATAACTTATTTCAAAATTTAGAAATTACCAAGTAAAGCTGAAATTTAATCACATTAGCATTCCGTCTTCTCACAATTTGGATATAGTCTTCTCAAGAATTTTACATAGAAACCTGAGCAGGGCTTTCCCCGACGCCAGACACCAGTAATTCCTGAATAAAAGGCAAAATCGTAATATACACATGAGAATTTTCCTCAAACTTTCTAGTAAGCAGAGAAATTCAAATTAAAACATAAGAGATTATTTTTCACTTATCACCTTGGCAAAATTTTAAATAATAATACACAGTGTTGGAAAAGATCTAGGTAATAGAGACACTAATACACTATTAAGAGGTGTGAAATTAGTTCAGCATTCAAGAAGGAAATTTGCTGGTATTTATTACAATTCTGCAAGGAAGTGTTACGTTACAGACATACTTCCACTTGTTCCATATGAGAAAACCCATTATCAAACAGCGTATAATATCAAAAAATTAGAAACTCAGTTGTTCATCTGTAAAGGCATGGTTAAAAATAATTACGTTATATGCATAGTGTAGAATATTGCCTAGTATTTTAAAGGAGCATGGAAAATCTATATAAACACAGTCATGAAACTTTTCCAGGTCATACTGTTAACAGAAAAAAAAGCAAGTAGAAAACAGCTTAATCCTATGTATACAAAAATAATTTAAAACTATACACTATGTAGGTATGTATCTATAAATAAATCTATATTAAAAAGTTCAGAAGAATGACTATCTTTATATTTATATGAATACAGGGAAGAGAATATACAAGTAGAGAAGAGGCTGTTAAAAAGAAAATTACAAACTTTTTCATCAAGAACTTATTCATGTATTACTTGTGTAAAAAAATAGAGAATGTTTTCTATTCATTGAACTATTCTAGATCAAGTACCTAGTGCACAAAACCATTTCATAAGAACACACAATATCACCCTTGTTGCAATCACATTCTCAGAAAATCAAGCCTTGTTTGCCTGAAACTCTAAGCAATAGTGGACCAGGTGTTTGAAAAAATGAGGAGAAATAAACCCATCTATCTCTGCTGTCTGCTTTTAGTTTTTAGCATGACCTTCTTATGGTTTCTGTCTTGGTATCCTTTTTACGATCATTGCTTCCCCCCAAACTCATGTAAAAGGTCTGAAACATAAACCATCAGTTCAACTGGAAAATTGGATATGAAAGGATGGCTTCATGAAAGGCCAGTTTCCACATTTAAGGCAAACTTACTTTTCCAGGTGAAAATTACAAATAAAAATAGATCAAAATTCATGGTTTTTTCCAACACGAGAAACATACTTAGCACCCAAATCTCAATGAATACTCTGTTTTCTCTCCAAATTAGTCTATATAACTACAATATAAGCTACATACTGTCTATAAATGCTACCAACAGAACAAATATGAAATTATTCAATAGTTTCCCTGTTCACCACACCTGGTTCCTTAGAGCAAGATGTTTACATCTGCTGTAAGCTTCTAACTACTTTTAGCTATCAGAACTCGGTCACAGCTATCTTCCTCCCTAGACAGCAAACAGCTTGAGGGTCAGAGTGTGTCTGATTCTCCCCTGGATTAACCATGGCACAACACCTAGCTCAGTGATGAGCCAATAAAAAGTTCTTCAAAATTATTGTTTATAAAATATTCAATTGATTTTTAAATGCTATGTGTTAAACAGAGCAACTATAGAAGAAATTTCTATTCCTGTGGTTTATTACAAGTCATGAAAGGAAACATGCAAAAACCATAAGCTACAATTCCAAATGTGATCCTTTGAAGCAGAAGTAGAAACATGTAACAGAATCTGGGAGCTGTAGTGGAAATATGAGCACTGCAGTTCCTTCAAGCCAGAAACTATATCTTCTATCTCTGTTTCTACAGCCAACACTGTGCCTGATGGCCCAGTGGGTGCTCAAAGATATTACTGAACCATGATTAAACCCCTGAGCAGCCTTGGGCTTTGACAGCAGACAATCTTGTGTGTGAGTCTCAGCCTGATAAATTTTAGCCATGTGACCTTGAATTTTCTGTTACTTTGGATCCTTATTTGTAAAACTGAAATTAAGAATTCCATAACCACCAGGTTGCTGTGAATATTAAATAGGTAAAATATCCATGGCAGTGCCTCATTCTTGGAAAATAGTATTTATGTGCCTGTTCACTTCTATCATGATAGAAGCTGAGGTTCATTTTGCATGTACTCTAGAGGAAAAAAAAAAAGATGCTAAAATCAATGAAAGAATTGTCCTGGGCCAGTTTAAGCCTTAGCCACCACAAGTCTTTGTCATCTTAAGTGATATTAATATGATGTAAATTGTTAGAATATTTTAAGTCTTTGCAATCTCTTTCTCCTTACTTCTCCCCAACTGTCTCCCCACCCTCACCACCTAAATAAAAGCTTCCTTTTTCCACTTGCCCTCATCTTTGCCTCCCAAGACAGAAGCTGAATTTGTGAATTCAAGTCTTGAAGCTTGATGGTGAAGACAAGAGAGAAAGCAAGAACTGGAGAAGCAAAAAAGGAAATTTGCAAAGTAAAAATCAAGGTTAGTTCAGGGCAGAATAGAGAAATCATAGGCAAAAGCAAAGAGGAAGGAAAGTAACTCTTTTGAGCTAAATTTTGGAAAGAGTGTTGGGTAGAGATTTGATGGCGAATGTTGCCTAGAGAGAGGCTTCTGGGTGCCTAAAAAGTGTGAGAGGTAAGTTAGAGAGAAAAAGAGGAAAGATTTTTAAAAAGCGATTGCAATGAGTTACAAATTTGATATCTTTAAATGTCCTCCAACAAATTTAAGTCAAGATTGCAGGTATGTTTAGTCATTTGGGGATGCTGATCTCTGCATCTTTATGTGCAATACCATGCAAAAGCTGGGTTTCCTAGTATCCTAGGCTTTTCTCAGGAGTTCCTAAAAATTAAACTTGCCCTTAATACAGGAATGAATAATGAAAGAGACTGTAGGTGGCATACAAAAAGTTATATGTAGTTTTGTTAAGAATATTACACATAATAAGTGGAGACCAAGAGAGGCTAGGGCAAGCCGGTTCCCCATGGAAGGCAGATTCCAGTGTGGCACCTGCCAACAGGCCTTCAGTAGACAAGACTGGATTCTTTTTCCCAAAAGGACAGAAAATGCCTTTGCATGTACACAAGTTTAAGCTCAGATGCTTCTTTATTGTAAGTAAGTAAAATATCTAAAATAGATCAAGTTAAAATGATCTTTACATCATTGTCAACCGCTTGCTAAATGCAGGGAAGCCCTCTCATGTAAACTCTACTGAAATACAGAACATATAAAGAAATATGTATGTCTGAGTTTCCTAGGGCTGCCGAAACAAGTTACCACAAACTTGGTGACTTAAAGCAACAGAAATTTATTCCCTCACACTGCTGGAGGCCAGAAGTTCTAAATCAAGGACCTGGCCTCCACACTCCCTCAAGATGCTTTCCCAGTGAGAATTCATGTCACGCCTCTCTCCTAGCTTCTGTTGGTTCCAAGCATTCCTTCCTTTATGGGCACATCACTCCAATCTCTGCCTCCATCTTCACATCGCTGTCTTTTCTGGGTATTTAGTCTGTACACCCTCCACTCTGCCTCCTATTGTATCTGTGTGTCTCTCCTCTTTGTGTCTGTTGTAAGGACAATTATCATTGAATTTAGGGCCCACCCAAATAATACAAAATGATCTCCTCATCTGAAGGTCTTTAATATGATTACATCTGCAAAGACTCTTTTTCCAAATCGGGTAATGTTTGCAGATCCCAAGATATGACATGGACATATATATTTACAGGGGCCAACATTCAATTCACTACATTGTATGTATCATAAGTATACAGTTCAGTGCATTTTCCTAAAGTGAAATAGCTGTCCCCTAAATCAAGAAATTAGCAGCAGCCCAGAAGTCTCCACATGCCTCTTCTTATCACAGTTACCACTTCCAGGATAACTATTAGTTTTGCCAGTTTCAGAAATTTATATAAATGAAGTCATTGTGAGATCACATTGTGAGACATTCATCATTGTGATTCATGTAGATATAGATCATTCTTTGTCATTGCTATGTGGCACTTCATTGTATAACAATACCACAGTTCATTTGTCCATCTACTGAAAATGCACATTAGTATTGTTTCTAGTTTTGGCAATTAAGAACAATGCTTCTATAAATAATATTTCTAGAATAATTATATTATTCTAAAAGATCATTCTAGAATAATATTCGAGACGATCATTCTAGAATAATTATGATCTATAGAATGATCTTCTAGAATAATATTTTTACACGTCTTTTGGTAAATGTATACAAACATTTCTGTTGAGTATACACCCAAGAGTGAAATTGTTGAATTGTAGAATATGTATATATTTTGCTTTGCAACCAATTTTCTGTAGCGGTTGTATTAGGGCAACTTTGAAACTTAAACTCTCAGAGTGATTAGCTAACATCTACTGAAGTCCCCAAAAAACTTCTCTGAGGTTAAACTTGTCACAGTGTTTCCAGTATTTTGATCAGGTTTAACTCCAGAATTAGTGGAGTTCACCTTTGTATAAATGGTTTGTTAAATAAATTCATAGTCTCTACAAGATTGTGGAGAAAATGCTTCACCTTCTTACAAAAATAAATGGAAATACTTGAACTTCATTTATATACAGATACAGCCTGGGTGAGACCACTGCCCCCTAGATAGCCTGGCACCCCATTTGTACAGTCCTCGGGACTCCTGGGTCTGTCCATGTTCAACAAACTCATTCCCAAGATTTGCTGCAAATTCCACAGCTCTGCTTTCTAAGCATTTTGTTCATTGGATGCTTTTTTCTCTACTGTACTGGGCAAAACTAGAGGGGAAATGCAACCTATCTTCTGGGTTCCAAAAGCAATCCACTCTCACCAGTAATTTCGTGAGTTTTAATCAATGTTGCTGAATATTGGTGGGCCACTAAGAGAAAAACATTATGGAGAACATGGTTTACCATTACCCAGGCTCCACTCCCTTCCTGTTGGATCCCCTGGTCCACATACTTTTTCCTCCATTATGCAAAGCAATTCCGTGCCCCAGCTTGTATCCACAGAGCTGCATATCCAAATCTATCAAGGGATTCCACACAACAGGGCCTTCTGTATAGCTGAATCTAGACTCCATCAGAGACAGAGTTACGAATACAGAAACTTGGGGAAAAGCAACCACCACAAAAAGAAGTAAATGCAACATATGTCCACGCAATGCTCCTTGGTTCCTTAAAATCTTTATGGAGTGTGTGCATCTGCCAGTAATGTTGGCTAAACTAGGTAGGGTCATAAGAGATTTGAGAAACTTTTCTAAATGGAGCCAGCATTACTATTCAGAAGGCTTTTATGCATCTTCTGCAATGAATGCTTCCACTTAAGGAGATGTTTACAAATATTAAGCCCATTCAACAGTGACATGGTCATACGATAGCATCATTTCCTGTGGAAAAAATGCAGAGTCAGTGCCCAGAAGTTCCTAAGCAGCATTTCTGACTCCAACTTGCAGAGTCTGGAAAGCCAATTACCTCACGGGGGATTATTGTGTCAATACAAATCGGTTTCAAAGTTCACTCAATTCGCTCAAGCTTAGGAGTGGTTCAAAAGGAAGGGTGCACAATGGAGAAAGCCAATTCTCTAAAATCTTACTTTGGTTTTGATTATAAATCTCTAAATTGATTTTCAGAGCACTATATAAAAGAATTGAATAAAACACTTTAAAAGTGCAACATTCTTCCAGAACATGGTAAACACTGGCAGATACTTTCCCCAGCAACGTTTTTTCTCTCCACTTTTTGCAGCAATAATCTACTTTTCCTAGACATGTGGATTGAATGAATTTAATCCAGGGTTATGCTGGTGCTATGGTCTAAATGCTTGTGCATTTTAAAATTCATGTTGAAATTTAATTGCGATTGTAACAGAATTAAGAGGTGAGATCTTTCAGGGGTGATTAGGCCATGAGGCCTCTGTCCTCATGGATGGTGTAATGCTGTTATCATGGGAGCGTGTTTATTATGAAAGAGAAGGTTTGGTCCCCTCCACTTTCCCTTGCCCTTCAGTCACGTGAGGACACTGCAGTAAGCCGCCATTTTTGTTATGTAATTTACGGAAATCACTCAGTCCTTCGTAGTTAAACCACATACTCTCTTCAGCACATCATCTTGCCCAATATATACAAACTCTTAATCTGCCAGGAGTGAGAAAAAATAAGGGGAAAAACCAAGAATATGGGTTTTAAGAATAAAAGAAAAAACATCTTTTTTCTTTTATTAAGTTTTCTAATATCTGAGAAAAGAACAAGAGTTCTGAACTGTAAAAGTAGAACAATTTAGTAAATATGTACCATAATTTCTGAAAAACACTGGTTTTGTGCTGTAAAGTTCTCATCACCACTGGACTCAGACTGTCTCTGGAGCTCATCAGATTCTGCTTTACCTCCCTATAAGAACTCTTACTCTGCTTCACACTTTCCTAGATCCTTTTCTGTCCCCACTACTAGGAGATCAATGCCTTATAAGCTCCCCATCTAACAATGTCATGAATAATAATTGCTGGATGAATAAATAAATACAAGTCAAACAAATCAACAGTCCTCAAAAAGTTTATAATCTATTATGGTGAGATTATAAGGCAACTCCCCTTGCCTATTCACCTAGTAGTGCCTCAAATCTTTCCACATCTCTCCCTTCCAGTGCCATACTCTAATCCAGTTAATTATTTCTCATTTTGATTACCTCAGCTTTTTCTTGCATTCGGTTTTTTCTAATCTACTACCTAACTAAATATGTCTACACCCCCAAAATGATTCAATTATTTTCCTATTGAGAGCCCACCAATCACTTTCCATTGCCCTCAGGATGACAACCAGATTTCCTTAGCATGGCCCTTGATCATCTCTTCTTTGATATCTCTCCAGACCTATTCTGCCTTGTCTCACTCCCAGACACTCAAGCTCTAGGCTCTGGCCAACTGGAATTTCTCTTACACATGCTCTCTCATTTCTGATCCTTTTCACAAAAACATTTTCCTGCCAAGAATATTCTTTCTGCCTAAATCCTCTTCATCCTTTAGTACTTATATTTAAAAATCACCACCTGGAGCAAGTGTTCCCTGTCCTGCCCGATAAGATTAGATGACCCTGCTATGTTCACCCATTGCTCCCTGTACTTCTGCCATTATAACTCTTGCCATACTTCTTTAATCCTTTAGTTTCAGTCTCACTCTTAAAAGACTCCAAGACCTTCAAGGAGAGATTGTCTGTTCCCTCTCTCAATGTTAGATCGAAAGCATCTAGCCCAGGACCAGGTACCTTTTGACACTGAGTAAATATTTTTTGAATGAATGAATGATTGAATGGACAATCTCCTTGTGGGGTGGGGTTATAATAGGGGAAACATAGAAACTAATCAGTAGATTTTTGCAGTAATGAAAGAGAAAAGCAATAAAAGCCTGCAATAAATGATGGGATGGCAGTGAGAAGACAAGCAAGCTGTGACCATGGCAGACATGATGGAGGCCGGAAGTTACAGAGACTGGAGAGAAAGAAAAGGAGAGCTAGAGAAGATGGTTCATCGCACTGATGCATTTTAAAAGAAAATAGGCGAGGCCGAGGCAGGTAGATCACGAGGTCAGGAGATTGAGACCATTCTGGCTAACAAGGTGAAACCCCGTCTCTACTACAAATACCAAAAAAAAAAAAAAAAAAAATTAGCCGGGCGTGGTGGCGGGCGCCTGTAGTCCCAGCTACTTGGGACGCTGAGGCAAGAGAATGGCGTGAACCTGGGAGGCTTCAGCAGTGATTAGGCCATGAGGTCTCTGTCCTCATGGATGGTGTAACGCTGTTACAGTGAGCTTGCAGTGAGCCAAGATCACGCCACTGCACTCCAGCCTGGGCGACAGAGCGGCTGGACTCCATCTCAAATAATAATAATAATAATAATAATAATAATAATAATAAGAAGAAGAAGAAGAAGAAGAAGAAGAAGAAGAAGAAGAAGAAGAAGAAGAAGAAGAAGAAGAAGAAGAAGAAGAAGAAGAAGTAGTATGCACACACACATAATTTCAAGAAAAAGGGAAAATCTTGTTGCTTGGTTTTTGGAGTGTGGCAAGATGAAATTCTGAAGTAATTTCAACAGCGTTTCCTTCAGGCATTCATTTCCTTTCTGGTTTCTTGCTTTCTGAACTCACAGCAGAGGCAGTGCCTTGAGTATCAAAGATCAAGCTTATTAAGATATCATTTTGTCCAAACATGTGCCTTTGCACATCAAGATCAGGCACCTAAGGGATTCACAGAGCAAGATTCAGGCCATAAATGACTTGAGAGAATGTCAGATGACATGAGTACGGTGTTCTAACCTGAACAGATGTAAACATTCAGCCAACTGTGAAGAAAATACTCAGAGGGCACGCCTGGGGATCAGAAGCTGGGGAGCCTAGATCTCTGCTGCTTCCCCCACAAAGGTGAGCCCCAGAACAGAGTGTTCCATAAAGAACCAAAAGAGGCTTGGGGGTGGCCACCAGAGAACAAACTTGTATCTTCCTTCTTGGGTGAGATTTAAGATGGTGGTGACACCTTCTCAAAAGCCCCCATCTCGACATCGTGCTGGTCTTGAGGGAGGAGACAAAGTGGGAACCTAATTAGGCATAGCTCATAGATACTTCCACCACCACAAAGATATGACAGTAATAGAGCAGATAGCATATTTAGACACATACACACATACAAAGATATAGAGATATTTGAATCAAAAGGAAAAAAAAGAGAGGGCCTAAAGTAGCCACTCACCCTGAATTGCTCACCCACCTAGTGGGCAGTAAGAGACTGTCTATTGTTTTCCTCTGTCTCCAGGAAGAACAAGGAATTAGCTGAGCAGTTGGTGGACCTGACATGAACACATTCATAGTCAAGACAAGTAGTATATGAAAGGAATTTCATGGTCCAGTGACTAAAGAAGAATGGTAACCATGGACAGATCAGCTGTAGACGTAACAGGGATACATGATCTAAGAGCAAAGAAATGTTTGTGTATCAGTAGAAACCACTGGGATTGGATACCAATGACCAGAACCACATGTCCCTTCCCTAGTGTCATATAATCATCCTGGAACCAAAGCAAAGGGAGGCAGAAGGCATCCATGAGGGTATCTGGAATAAATATTTTCCCAAAAGAAACAAACAAAAAACAGAAAGTGACATGCTTCATCTAACATTTTTTTTTTTTTTTTTTTTGGCCATGAGAGGGTATGGGGCCAAAAGCCAACTTTAGTGCATCTATAGAGAAACTTTTCTACCATATTTTTACATGACTGAGTCACACAATTTATGAAATATGTCCCTACCATAATAGCAATACTTTGGTTGGACACAGGTGGAATTTATGTGTTTCCACCCCATGTGGCTACCCTCTTGCAGATACATAAAGATAAAGGATATACCAAGTGTGCATATTTCAAGAGAAAAAAAATGGTGCTCTCATTTCTAACCATTTTAATGGAAAACTTTTAACTTAAAATGATCACCCATGTCCATATTTACATATTTAAACATGCCATGTGAAAACATTTGAAAAGTATTATTTTTATTCCTCCTCCAAATTATAAATATTATGAGGAATCTATTATTTCTTGCTACAGTACCATTTAAAGAGCTATAATTTCCAACTGTACCATAGTAGTGACTGGATACTCATGCTGGGTAAATCAGAGCATATGATCAGTGTGATACTAAATTATTATAAAGGTATATATGTGATTATCTTATTACAGATCTGTCCTTGCATTATGTAGTTACTAGGTTATACATGTGTAATCCCACTGTGTAATATATATAGCATCAATATGTTTCAGACGCATGGAATCAAATAGTCCCAGCATTTAAAAGTTGGAAGGACTCTAGAAATGATCCAACTCAACAATATCCTTATACAAATGATTGAGCTGAAGCCAAGAGAAGTTAAATAATCTACACAGTCACATTGTCTCCATTAATGCTTCAGCTAAAATGAGACCCCTGGAATAGCACTACTCTGATAACTTTAATTAACTTCAAGGTTAATATGCTTCATAAATTCATATATCAGTTAAGACACCTTAAGCAGCAAATAACTAAAAATACAACTGAAAATGGTTAAACGATAAGGAAAATGTATTATCTTGAATAACAGGGAGCATGAAGGTATAATAATTCCAGGGTTAGTTAACTCTATGGTGCAATCACATCATCAAAGGCCTGGATTTCTTTCCATCTTTCTGTTCTCTCATCCTCAGGCTGTCCTTAGGCTGACTCCCCTTATGGTCACGGGACAACTGCAGCAGTACGTACAGGAACCTCAAAAGCTAGCACAAAAATAAGGCAAGTCTAAGTGTTGCTTTATGAGAACAAAGGCCATTTCCTGGAAGTACGTCCAGAAGACTCACCTGAGTTTCTTGTTGACCAGAGCTACATCCGGTGCTCATGGAACAGGACACCCATAAGGGGCTTAGATTAATCATGACATTAGAGAGAGAAATACGTCCAGCTTCCGCTAAAGTATGGGGCCACTCTTAGAAATGTGTATACCTGCAGGAATGAGTCAAGGATGAAAGGGAAAGGAAAAGAAATAATTGGAAAGCAACCAGTAGTGTCTGTCACAACTGGAACATGTTCCTGGGTGTAAATCAAACTTGGCTCTCAACAGTACAGAGAAGATCAGTATTCCTATGATCAAATTGAAAATCCTTGATAAAGCAAAGAACTATTTCATTAATCATGTGTCCTTCATGAAAACTCAGATCATCATATATAAGATTTATTTAAATAGCACAACTAAAAAAGCACAATTTATTCAGTTGGTTACAATCTATATCAAAATAACAAACTTTGGGAATTTTTCCCCTAAATTATCCCTTGGTAATTAACAACCTTATTAATTAGGAACCGTTAACACTCTGCTTCACAGATGAGAAAATTTAGGCTCAGATAAATTGACATTTGTGATTCGCAAAGTATGGTCTCTGGATCAACAGTATTAACACCATCTGGAAACATTAAGAATGCAAATTTGGGGCTCTATCTCAGACCCACTTAATCAGAATCTTTGAGAATGGGGACTTGTTATCCATGGTTCAGCAAGCCTTCCAGGTGATTCTAATACACTAACAAGTTGAAGAACCACTGCCCCAGACAAATAGCAATTGGATTTGAATACAGCTTGTCTCATTTCCACAGCCTGTTCATTTAATCAGTTTGCTAAACTACCTCCCAGTAAACACAGAGATGCCTAAACACAACAAATTATGACAGAATGTATTATACTTCTCTCCATCATAAAAAAGAAAAATAATGGACTGGGTAGAAAATCAGACTGAAGTAGAACAAAACAGTAACATATTCTGTATCCATATTTCACTATTGATCCTTTCTGTTGCCATCATAAACATGATCCATGTTAATTATTAAGAAAGTGGTAAATAGTAGTAACCAACTTGGCCACCCTATGACCTGATTGCTCTGGCCTTACTTTAGAACATCAAGTTGAGAGGTGTGGAGGGCAGAATTCTTAAGCAAACTAGACTTTTCAATTTAAGGAAGAACGTTTTTTGATAATTTTATATTCAAATGATCTGATGCAGAATTAGATGAAAGTAATCAATCATGAGACAGCCGTGGGTTACTTGAACAGATATTTTTATAATGATTACAGGCACACACAACACCACATTCTTGAAATTATATTGCCTTGTGTTACAAAGAGCTTATTCTTCCCATAATGGCATCTTGATAGAATGTGGGTGGGCTGAATAGTTCCCAGGGCATTAGGAAAGCAATGACATAAAGTCATTGTTTTATTTTCTGTAGCTCCTCTGGATAGCTTGAGGGAAATTATGTGACTACTCTACAAATGATGGGTAACTGAATTCTGGAGAAATGAGTCAAGGGATTGCATGACATCATAAACTAAGAAAGGACAGAGTTTGGGTCCCATTTCATGTAATCAGGACCCTGCAGTCTATTTTCTTTATACTTTGCAGATGTCTCCTCTGTGAGCTATATAATTATTTTGGCTAAAGTTGCACTTCTTTTCATCCTTTCCATTTTCACACTGAAATTATGAGAAGTGAACACTCTATTTTTGATACTTAATATGACATAGAACAGCAAATTGAGAGTTTAGGTGTACACAGAAGCAATCATTTAGGTTTTATTTAATTGCACATGATCTACTTATCTCAAAACCAAACTGATGTCTATTCAGTGTGACTAGCAACACTCTGGACATGGTAGCTTCACATTCACACATGACTAAGTAAACTACAAAATGCCTCTAAGCCCCCACTTTACCCAGTAACTGACTCACAGATAGTAACCAATGTGTGTGTATTATGGTTTTTGTTATTTTCTCATTGCTCATTGTCATGGTAAAAATAATTTGGAAAATATACAGTTGGCATGCATTTTAAAAAGTTTTTGGACAAATATTCTCCGAGAAGTTCTGTCACTTTCATAAAATTTTTAGAAAAGTCTTTGACTTTTAACGAAAATGTTAAGTGTCAGAGCAAAAGTTGTATATTAATTACCATATACTCAGGAATGAGTACATAATGTTAAAAAATGTGAACAATTAACTTATCTGAAATTACTTGCTTTTGAGGAACTGTACTAGAATACTCTTTTATGTCTTAAATATAGAATCACAGATTTTCTTTGTAGTTGTAGATCTACAAGATTTGGCAAACTTTTTTTGCCAAATGTTTTCCTTTTTTTTTTTTTTTTCCGAGACAGAGTTTCACTCTTGTCGCCCAGGCTGGAGTGCAATTGCACGATCTCAGCCCTCTGCAACCTCTGTTCCCCAGGCTCAAGAGATTCTCCCGCCTCCGCCTCCCGAGTAGTTGGGATTACAGGCATGGCCCACCACACCCGGCTAATATTCTATTTTTAGTAGAGATGGGTTTTCACCATGTTGGCCAGACTCCTGACCTCAGGTGATCCGCCTGCCTCAGTCTCCCGAAGCGCTGGGATTACAGGCATGCGCCACCATGCCCAGCTTGCCAAATGTTTTCTAAGCAAGGTATGTTAATTGCTTTTTTTTCTTGAGACAGAATCTTGCTCTGTCGCCAGGCTGGAGTGCAGTAGCATGATCTTGGCTAACTACAACCTCTGCCTCCCGGGTTCAAGTGATTCCCCTGCCTCAGCCTCCCAAGTAGCTGGGACTACAGTTGTGCACCACCATGCCCAGCTAATTTTTTTTATTTTAGTAGAGATGGGGTTTAACCATGTTGGCCAGGATGGTCTTGATCTCCTGACCTCTTGATCTGCCCGCCTCAGCCTCCCAAAATGCTGGGATTACAGGCGTGAGCCACCACACCCAGCCTGCTTTTTAAATTGTAGCATTTTGCAACATTTTTTATTTTATGAAGACCTGAAATGGAAAACACTCCAAAGATGGTATTGACATTACAAGTGCATTTTTAACCAGCATACTGGCTAACTCTAGATATGCCTTGTGTGCCTAGACCTAGACAGCTAGTTGTTTAGAATTAGGCTGAGACTGTAGGTTCTACTTTATATCCCTAATTACTTCTCTCCCCTGAGATTGGCAAACTCATTTAGTCTAAAATGTCACCTTGGCAATGAATGAGGTGGGAGGGTTTGAAAGGCTCCGTGGTCACAGCCAAAATGCTGGCTCCAAGAGTTTGTACTTTTTCAATCACTCGGGATTTTTACACTGTGCATTTAAGGGCAGGACATTTTAAAAACAAAACAGGTTGTTTTCTTTTCTCAGGATTACATGAGGGGTATTATAAATACTTAACCGTGGTAACTGTGGGTTCTCAACCAATGTGCCAAGGATTTGTTTTAGGCTGAAACGATTTTGTGAAGTATCATCACAGGACAATGATGAACATTAACTACCTTTACTTAAAATAAAGAATGCCATGAAATTAACTGTGATATTTAAGCTTCAGTTCTTTAAAAACTTCTCTAGACATTCACTGGAACTCATCAGAATGAATTAAATAAATTCAACAAGATTGGTGTGATGGTTAATTTCTGGGTCAACTTGACCAGCCATGGGGCACACAGATATTTGGTTAAACATTATTTCTGGGTCTGTCTGTGAGTGTGTTTCTAGATGAGATTAGCATTTGAGTCGGTGAGTACAGCAGACTGCCCTCTCTAATGCTGGTGGGAATGAATAGAACAAAAAGACCGAGAAAGACACAATTTGTTTTCACTACCTGACTGTTTGAGCTGGGACATCAGTCTTTTCCTGCCCTTGGACAGGGTTTACACCATCAGCACTCCTGGTTCCCAGGCCTTCGGATTCAGACACGGTTTACACCATCAGCAAGCCTTCGGATTCGGACACGGTTTACACCATCAGCACTCCTGGTTCCCAGGCCTTCGGATTCGGACACGGTTTACACCAT
>NC_045437.1:164751840-164779776 GCF_002776525.5 Piliocolobus tephrosceles
GCACTCCTGGTTCCCAGGCCTTCGGATTCGGACACGGTTTACACCCTCAGCACTCCTGGTTCCCAGGCCTTCGGATTCGGACAGAGCTTATACCATCCGCACTCCTGGTTCCCAGGCCTTGGGATCTGCAGAGGGTTTACACCCTCAGCACTCCTGGTTCCCAGGTTTTCCTGGGTCCACATCTTGCAGACAGCAGATTTTGGGACCTCTCAGTCTCCATACTTGTGTGAGCCAGTTTCTTACGATAACGGCTACTTACTATGTCTTACTGTTCTAACTTTTAACTTCATAGTTAACTAATAAGTAGTTCATTTTCATTTTAATTAATGCATTCGTTTTTCCTAATACAAAAAAAGTACTTTTTTTTCTTAATACAAAAAGTAGAAAATAAAAACTCATAATCCCAGTGACTGGAGGTGACATTTATTAACATGTTGTTTTTATATTAACACCGATACATATACATCTTTAATGGAAACAAAATCTTACATAGATGCTGGTTTTAGAGGGTTTTTTTGTGAACTTTTTATTGAATATTGACATACATACAAAAAAGTGTACAATTTTCAAAGTAAACATACTCACGTATATTTCAAGAAACAACACTGCCAGTATCCATGAAGCCCTGGCAGGCCTACTCTCCATTACTACCCTCCCCCAAGCGTAGTCCTCAACCAAATATGTAACATCGTAAATTTCCTTTGTGTGTTTCAGACTTTTGTGCACTTAGAATTATGCACTGTGTATTCTTACATATCTTACTTTTTTTTTTTTTTTTGCTCGATATTTTGTTTGTGAGTTTATCTAGTTGCTGTGTGAGGTTGCAGTTGATTTCTTTCTATTATGGTATAGAATTCCATTGTTGTACCTACTATTTTTAACTGATGGTTTACCTAATGACAGTATTTCTATGGAAATACATATTCAACAAACATTTTTCAGGTACCTATTATATTCCTCATTCTGTACTACATATTTCAAATGGATATTACTCATTCACTCTAAATATCTAGTACACAATATTATCTTAAATCTCTGTAATATTTTTTCACTACATGAATGAACCATTCACTTTGTTTTTAATGATCCTTAAATGTGGTAAAGAAAAAAATAATGTTCTGCTTCCATCTTTAGAATTGTAGAAAGAAATTTGTGATTCAGTGAAAAACTACATTGTCTAGACCCTAAAGGATACGCCATAGGGCTATCTGATCGAGATTCCATGGACATGATTTTACAACTCTATAAATTGTAAGAAACCTACAGCAAAAAAAAAAAAAAATCTAATCTATAGACATGCAAATTCTGTCGTACTGGAGATAAATGACTTCCCTCTCCATCTCTCTCTCTCTATATATAAATATATATGTAAATATATGTATAAATATATATTACTTATATATTTATATTTATTTATACATATAATTATATATATAAGTGTATATATACACATAAATATATAAATATATAAGTATATCTAAATATATAAGTATATATAAATATATATAAGTATATATACAAATATATATAAAAGTATATAAATATATATAAAGTTTCTCTGTTAATTATAACATTTGCCTCAATTAATTGATATGTTTATTTTTGTATCTGTATGAGTCATGATTTTCTTTTTCTGAAAATCCTCTTTTCACAGAATTGTACAGTTTCCTTCAGTAGCAAATTACCTAAACAATGCTACAAAATGTACCAAGATTTTTCTAATTCTAAAAATAAAGTACCTGCCTGAAGGTAGGGCACAGGGGATCTGTTTAACCTAGCCGGCTTAAATATTTTTTCCTATTTCATGGTCTATCATGGTTGGTTGAAATCAATTAGAATATCTTCCACCTATTACCTACAGAATTCAAACAAGTCACACATTGAATTTTTTATTTGAGACACTTCACCCATTCTTTCTTACTTGATGCACATTCCACTTCACATCATTGTATATTGATTACTCCCTGTGTCAGGAATTCAATCTCAGATTCTATCAGCCATCCCCATTACTATGAATGGAATTTCCTTGTTCTCCTTGGTTTCTCCCTGATGAGACTCATTCCAGTCATTGTTGGTTTATTATATGCTTCACATGCTAAATTCTCCAGATCTGTCCCAGCACAGAGCTTGGCACACAGTAACCATTTAACACTATTTTAGGACTGAATGAATAAAAGTTAACATTGTGCTAGAGTCTGAATATGTCCCTTCCAGAATTCATGTTGAAATTTAATCCCCATTGTGGTAGTAGAAAGAGGTGGGCCCTTTGAGAAAGGGATTGAGTCATAAGGGTTCCACCCTCATGAATGGATTACTGCCTTAAAAGGGCTAGAAGGAACTAGCTTAGGGCCTCTCTTGCCCTTCCATGTTCCACCACGTGAGGACACAGCCTTTCTCTCCTCTAGAAAATGCAGCAATGAAGCGCCATCTTGTTGGATGAAGCACAGAGACAGGGCCCTCACCAGACACTGAAACTGCTAGTACCTCAATCCTGGGCTTCCCTGCCTTCAAATCCGTGAGAATATTAATTCTGTTGTTTATAAATTGCCCAGCTTAACATATTTTGTTACAGCAGCACCAATGAAGTAAGACACATTACCAATTTGTTTTTCTGCCAACACCAGTTATTAGATATGGAAGATTGTATAATGATTTCTAGAATATGGCAAGTGAGTTCATGAAACGTTTCTGAAATAAATTTGTGAATGTTCAGTTAATGTAGCAAATACATATAAAAATAAATCAAAATATTATTAACAGTGAAAGAAAAGCCGAGCCATAATCACTTTTAATTCACTATTTAAAAGCTATCAAATCCACCTAATACTTACTTATATTCTGAAACTTTAATATGAACATAGGGTTGCTTATTTCTTCTGATAAGTTTATTGGTGAAAATAAAGCAAATATATTAAAAGTGTTACTTAATATATCAGAGTAATGTGCAGGGGAGAGGATGGTCTATATATCACAAGCTCAGAGGAAGGAACTTTCCATAGGTATACTCACTGACCAACAATTGGTGGCCTCCTGAAGGGGATCAAAGCAATTCTGCCTTCAGTTTCAACTCCAACTTCAAGAGGTTGGATGCTTTCTGTCCCCTCTTTGTCACTGACCAGCAAAAACTGCCTTAAAGTTTCCTGACCCTTCACAAAGCAAAGCCAAGAGTGTCTTTAGAGGCCTGACTTGAAAAACTAAATCAAAATAGAGTCAAAAGAATGAGAGAGACCCATGACAGTTCTCAGTTTCAAAGGCGTGAGACCTTTATTTTCTTCATTATCATCTGTATGTCTGGGTAAACAGACATCTACTTAAGGATCCTGCCTCTACCTTCCATTCCCGTCAGGCAAGTCTTTAACACATGATCGTGCCTTCTCCCTTAATCACCTCCTAATGTGTTGAGAACTTTTGTTCTGGATAAAATTGGCAAGAATTTTTTCTTAATTGCATTTAAATATTCATCCAGGAGGGTGAGAAACCTTCTTCTATAGGCTACAATAGGGATCAAAACACTTTTTCTGCAAAGGGTCAGGCAATAAGTATATTTTTATCTTTGCAGGCCATACAGTTCTGTCTGTAGCATGAAAGCAGCCACAGACAATATGTCAGTAAAGAGACATGACTTTGTTCCAATAAAATTTCATTTACAAAATTAGTGTTCCAGATTTGGCCTATGGGTCATGGTTTGCCAACTCCTGAGCAAGAAGGCTTTAGAAACCCAAAACCTTGGTTCAACAGATAGGCAGGTAGACATATAATTATGTAAATATACAAGATGTATTTATTACACCTTGTGACCTGAGCCACCCTGATGGATGTGAGTAGCTGCATATGGTTATGGGGTGGGGGGGTATGCGGTGACGTTTACCCCACTGCTCTCAATTAAGACTATAACAAAAGCAAATCTCTTACTAAATTCTGTCACACTTAGATTTATTAGCTAGTTGCATTTACATGCAACCTTGATAAAATCCAACGTGTATGCCATTTTGGCACTTAATAAAAAGAGAGAAATATTCTGAAGACTTCACCTGAAGGAAATGTGATAATTTTACAGCTGCAGGATGCAAATGATCATCTATTAGAGTTAGGAGACCAAAAACCCTCCAAATCAGTGGTGGGACACAGGATTATTTGAAAATCAAGGTGACCAATTGACTTGCATGACAAAATTATGCCTGGGGCAAGGGTGGGTGTAATGAGGATAAGTGTTTCTACATTATCTTGAATACTGCTAAATTCACCAATGAGAAATCACTTCAGATACCTAGTTTGCTAATTATTAGGTTGGTGCAAAAATAATTTCAGTTTTTGCCATTAAAAGTAATGGCAAATCTTTAATTACTTTTGCCGCAACCTAGTAACAATCCACTAATTTTTATCATTGATAACCAATTTCTAACTTTCATTATGCTAATTAGCTAAGTTCCTGGTGTACATTGATTCTGAGAAGAGTGAAAGCACTTACAACTCTTTAGTGATTTATAGACATCATAACTCCCATTTTTTAAACTGGCTTTTTCCATTTAGGACACACTATAGCTAGATGGCTTCTCTTTGAGTTCACCCACTGGCAGAACGTTAAATTACTCCCAAGGGCAGGCTGGGAATGAAAAAGGACCAAACCCAGGGAGGAGAAGGTGGTGTCACAAGTGTGGCAAAACCCACCCAGGACCAGGCCTGTTTGGGAGGATACAAAGGGGGGTTCCAATCTAGAGGAGCAAAACTAGATTGTGGTTTCAGATACACAGAGTGGAGATGGGGAGGTGCATGGCTATTCCAGGTAATCTATTCCAATAGAAAAAGAACATCCAGGGCAGGGTTTGACCAGAACAAAGTGGGCTGCTAGTGCCAGGAAATCAGGTGGCTACTGGAGAGATCCAGTAAGACAGAGCATGTAAGGAATAGAAATGAGAGAAACCGGCATCTAGATGAGGCAGGAGGCAGCTGTCTCTCAAGTGCAGAGGGGCAGAAGAACAACTGAAGAAAAAGTGCTCTGGGTATAGGGTCAGCTGCCTTCTCCCTGGTCTAGGTGTGGAGCAAAGAAACTCGCTAAGTCCTTAAATTTGATTTCTATGAGCTAGACTTGGATCAGATAGGGTCTGCCAAGCACAGGAAAAAAAAAAAAAAAAAAGATGACTACAGACTTTGAACATGATTTCTTGAGTTAAGAAGATTAAAAACGAGGTCATGCCAGGTAGAACTGCGGGCTCAACAGCTTTTACAAAGACATCTTCAAAACTTCATCTCTCCCCCAATTTCTTTAAATCTATCCATTGTGTTAACTATTCTGCTTAGGTCACATCTGAGGTAATTCAATGTTTGCAGTACTCCAAGACTGCTTTCAAAGTGTGTTGACAGCTTTAAGGGTTTGCCACTCTCAGAAAGGACCCAGTTGGTCATTTATGGATGGCAATTCTAGAAAGTAGTTTTCCTTGCATAAGCCATAATCAAAACTTGGTAAATCCCAGTACTACACTTCAAACAATATTTCATGCAGTAAAACTCAAGTGCAATGAAAAATTTTGGACATTTTGTTGAAGGTATTTGTAACTCTCTACCACCAAACAGGAAGTGAACAGATCATCAAATAATGCATTATTTAGGTGACAACTTTTTAAAATAAACATCTATTAAAAATTTCAAAAATACACATATGGAAATAATAATACAATAAACCTCCATGGTCCCAACACCCAGATCCAACAATTATTCAAGATTTTGCTGCACTTATTGTGTCTATCCTTTTTTCTTTTTGTTGAAGTTGGTGACATGTTTTTGAGACTAAAAGTAGAGTCAATATGTGTCAATATTTAGAATTAGTTGTTTTTCTGAACGTGTCTTTTAAGAAAGCACTTTAGTGTTTTTTATTTGTTCACCTACTTTGAACCACTTGCAACAAACGTTGAATGCCTGCTTTGTGAAAAGCTCAATGTGCTTGAAATTCTTCTGCCTTCAGTTCTTAAAAGTGTCAAACTCGTTCTGGGAATGTCAAACATCTTTCTGGGTTCCTTTATCTCCTTGTATACATGGCTTACTTGTGGCAGGAAAACAAAGTAATCTAGCCATGTTGTGTAGATAATATGCCAGCATATTGGGACTTAATTTCTGTTTAAGAGCATTTGCCTTCTACCACTTTCTTCCAAAGCAGTATTGTGTTGTTTTAATAATGTTAAATTAGGGCAATAAAAGATATTGCCAATTATTTTGTTTGTGTGTAACTGTGCCTTGTGCCTATAGAAAAGGAGCTAATAGTTTGAAGCCACAAATGTAACCACAGTTTGGAATAAAATAATCCCCAGCTCTTCCTAACTCCTTAGGACCTGGTCCAGGACCCATGTTGCTGCCTCCTGGGGTTTGCTCCACTTTGAGAGTTGCGCCTGCTGGTACTGCTGGAGTTGAGAGCCTGTCAGCATCCCCAGTCTGCCCTCTTTTTTCATGGGTTTATAACTCAGCTGCTTAAATTTGCCCTAAGCGAGAATTTGACACAGAGTTTTAACCTGAGAAACACAGCATGACTTTACATATCTGTGACCGTCATACTTATATATTTTTTCCTCTTTACAATAAGTTCACCAACAATATATATGTGCATGACAACTTCATTGTTTCAGAGCAATGTCAAAAATTTTGGAGAATCTGCTGTGAAGTTGTTTGACATTTACAACTACATTAATAATATAATTTAAGAAAGCCTTTCCTTTAAAGAGGAAACTAACTCGTAAGACTAGGAAATTGGAGACTTTAAAAAATAAATTTTAAAACTAGAAAATGAAGTAGTGACTTCTGAGAATCGGAAAATGAACTCTTATTCATCTGGTATTTTCACTATGCCTGTTTATCATAAGAGCTCTTTGAAATTGGGTATAATGACATTAAATAACCAAAGTTGAGACAAACATTCTAGAAGGGATTGTTATGGGTTGCTTCTAATGTGGCAATAGATGTCACTTTAAAAATGCAACTGTACCGTCTAGATGAAAGACGGTGACTCCTAACACATTGGTTACAGACAATTGAATATTACAGCTGTCTTTCCTCCTAACTTGCTCCTATCATTTTATGGAATGCAACCAGTGTTCAACTGGCATGGAATTCTTCCAGGATCAAAGAAAGCTCTCATTCAGAAAACTGTTGCGTTCACTCTGAAATAGGTAATAAATCTATACGATTAAAAATATACTTGCCCCTACTGTGAGAAAAAAAGAAAAAGAACCCTTATAAACACATTTCTGAAATCTAGTGGGTCTCTCTGAGTTTAAAAAGTGTACTCAACTTTTTTTTCTTTTGTTTTTGAGACAGGGTCTGCCTCTGTTGCCCAGGCTGGAGTGCAGTGGTACAATATCAACTGCAACCTCCGCCTCCTGGGTTCAAGCACTTATTGTGCCTCAGCCTCCTGAGTAGCTGGAATTACAGGCATGCACCAGCAAGCCCAGCTAATTTTTGTATTTTCAGTAGAGATGGAGTATCACCATGTTGGCCAGGCTGGTCTCAAACTCCTGACCTCAAGTGATATGCCCGTCTTGGCCTCCCAAAGTGCTGGAATTACAGGTGTGAGCCACATGTACCCAACCGGCTGTACTCAACTTCTCTAGACCACAGTCTCCTTTTCTGCCAAATGCGGATTCTAATATCTCACAGAGTTCTTATTAAAGGCAAATGTGCTAATATGAAGAAAGGGCCTAACCAGGACCCAGTACACAAAAAGTGCTCAATTAATGTCAGTCACTGTTTTGAATGGATGACACATTAACTTTAGGATTCCATTTCACTGTCGTAAGTAGTCTCTTTTCTGTTTAATGGCTTTACTCCTTCCTAGAACATTATCATTGGCTCCTGAATAAATGGAAGTTTTCTAACGTCTTCCCTGTTGGAAGTTCATGCCTTGTAGTACTCAGAAGATCAAACTTGAATGTTAAATTGCCTACAAGTTTTTCATCTTCTGCAACAAAAGTAAAGAATCTTACTTTCTATACGTACTGTCAGATGGAGAGAAAATAATACCCTCCTGAAGAAAAACTTATTTGACCCATATAATATACTTGCCACATCAAAGTCTGATTTTTCCAGAAAATTTTGAATGTTTTTTCAGTCCTCTCAATATTAGCTGACATTTGAAAGAGATTAATCTATTGGCTATGAGTTCTTCTTAACACGTATTTTATGCCAGCCTTTATTTTCAATAGATTTTTTAAAACCATTTGATGATCAATTCTGTTTTGCTTTGGTTATATTTGAAGAGAGTTTTTCATATTAAAGCTAATGATCGTCCACCTACAAATGATGTATAACACTGCTCTTGCCAATGATAGTTTAATAATCAACAGCTATGTATTTAATATTTACACTCATCCATGCGCCCACATCCAGATTGGTGTCTTGCCATAGTTAATTCAAATCTCTTTTCTCCCTCCCCATTTGTAAACACTATCCTGAAGCTGGTTATACCATCATCATGCATGCTTTAATAATTCTTATATACTACATGATGCTTTTACAAATACCATGATAATAAGTAATACAAGACAGGGCACCCAGTTTTTAGAGGCATCAAAAGAATGGTACACACAGTACCACTTAGTTCAGTACCATTGTACTAAGAAGCTCCAAAGTGTTGTAGGCTTAGTAGTTCAAGGAATATGTGTTGTGCTGGGCCTTTAGTGGAATTGAGTTTGAGATGGCCAAGGTGGATGGTGGATGGCATTCCAAATGGAGGAAAAATGGGAGCAGAGGCACAAGTGTAGAAATATAGACCATGCATTCACTTTGTTGTCTATTTCCTGCCTCATGAAAATATAATTAATTTGTGTTGAATTAAGTTATTATATTGCATCCTGCACTATTCTGGGTGCTACAGAAATAACAAAAGGTTTCTACTGCAATCTCCTGAATGTAATTGCATTAAACCTATACATTAACGTGAGATAAACTAACAAATCTACATCATTTAGCAACACTGCTTCCCCTAATCCTGAACTACTGTTTGGCTTTCTATCTATTCAGTTATTTTGTATTACTTAGAATAGTTTCTTTTTTAAATCACTTTCTGGATAGAAGTTTCACACATTTCTTAGAAATGCAATTCCCAGATTTGTGGTTTTCATTTTATTATCAATGAAATTTCTTTTTTCTCGCTATATTTTCTAACTGCATAATATTTGTGTAATAGAATTCTCTAGGTATTTAGATATTTACCTTGTATTTAGGCACTTAGCTGAGTCTTACAAATCACAAAGGTCTTTCAGCTAATTATTTTTGACATTTCTAGGTAATAATCCTCTTTTGTATTAGTTATACTTTTTATCTTTGTTTCATGTCTTATTGTGTGGATCAAAACTTCTAGAATTGTAACAAGGAATACTGACAAAAATGAACAGCCTTATTTTACTCCAGTTTGAGGAAATGCCTCAAGTGTTTAATATTTAGATATCATAATGACTATTGGTTAGAAATAGATTCTCATGTAAAAGAAAAATTCTACCATTCTATCACCTATATTTGTGCTCAGACATCACCATCATGTAAAACAAGGTATCCTTGAACCTCACAATGCAGGCCCCTGATATGTGCTGCCCCGGAAGAAAAGTGGTTCTTCCTACCTCTCCATAAAAGGCCCTCCCATTTCCTGACCAAGGTAGGAATTTTCAGTTTTCAGAGGGAAAACTCATCCCTACTTATATCAAAAGGATGAGATAGGTCTCCACAGTACCACATTCCCAAGCTCTAGAATCGTTCATGCTGAATTTCACCAGGCCTGGTGCCCCATCCAGACAGGACTCTCTACTAAGTCCACCTTGGATCCTTCTCACAATCTTGTCTATAAATGAAATAATACAGGTTACATTTCCTGCTAGAGTGCTGGGGCCTCACACACATCTCCCCAAAACAAATAAGTTTAAGGTGAGTCCAGTCTAAATACATATTTTGAAAGAAAATGGTCTCTAAATTTAAAGAAACATCCACTTTGCAATACTACAAATAACATTTCAAGGTAACTAGCTGCTTTCGGGTGGTGATGACTTTAAAAATTTTGTTCAACAGAAAGAGGGGACAACAGACACTGGGGTCTACTTGAGGGTAGAGGTTGGGAAGAGGGAGAGAAGCAGAAAATATAACTATTGGGTACTGGGCTTAATACCTGGGTGATGAAATAATCTGTACAACAAATCCCCAAGAAACAAGTTTACCTATAACAAACCTTCTCATGTACCCCCAAACCTAAAATAAGAATAAATACATATTTTGTTCAAGAACAGTGTGGGCATATATGCTATGTATTCAGATCTACAGTACACCCTGGCCCCTCCCTTACCTGAACATCCTTCCCTGGGCACATATCACTGTCTAAGACATCACATAACTTATTTACTACAGCATTGTCTCTCTCCCCGAGCTAAACGTGACCTCCACAAGGGCAGAGATCTTGTCTCTTTCGTTCACTAATAAATCCCAAGGATCTAAAACAATGCTCAACAGAGTAGTGGCTCCATAAATATTTTTTTTTAATCAATGAATGAAAAAAATCAGATTCTGGAATACTTTTGCTAAAAAAAAGACAACCTATTATAAAAGGAAGTTAATGTTTTCATCTTTAGAAGCAGAAAACTAGTAGCAATTTTCAAATGATTTCTCTCCCACTTTTAAAGGTAAAATTTCATCTCTTCAGGCATGTTATATTAATATGTTTAATATTATAGATTGTTGACCAGGAATACACAATGAAGAAAGTAGTTTTTTTTTTTTTTTAAAGCCATATATGGTGATGAGATAGTGAGGCCCAGAGGTGGAAACCATTCCTTATATTCCCAGAATGATGCCAGAAATGTAATGAATGCTTCATAAATATTTACTGAAAAAATGAGTGGGCAAATGAATAAACAAACGAATACACAAATGAATAGTATTCTAATGATGTAAAAAAGTCATGTGTGAGAATGTTCATAAAATTCCTGAAGAGCTAATGCCTTTCCCCAAAGAAATAAAGCTTTCAAAGGCAGTTTAGGATTGGAGGTCAGGAGAGGACACTGGTTAACAAAATCATTCTAGGAAATTCAAATTACTCTGGAGATGTACTAATCATACACTGAGCCTGCATCCCAATGATGAAAGAAGCAAAACCGAATCCAGAGTTTCACACTCATCAAACATCCTGGTCATTCCTATATTGCCAATTTTCCTTCCCCATCTTCCATCTCAGCAATCTTGGATTTAAATTTGAGTATGGGGGTGTCTGAGTACAGGAAAAGAAAATCTGCAGCACTTACCCATTTACTTTCAAGAGCCTCAATTCCTGCAGGCAGAGAATCTCATCCCTTTCCCTCAGTGACCATCACTGCTCCCATACATTAGGGTGCCAAATGCAAGCTACATTGTGATTGTGATTCAGAATTCCTGGCATTTACTACCTAGCTAATTGGAGCTTTCAATTAGTCTCTCCTGATAAGGAGTCACGGTGCTTCTTCACTGATGTGATCTCCTGCTATACAGAAATGGGTGTTCGGAAACAGATTATCACTTTGTGCCGAGGCAGCATTTTATTAAACTGAATCTGAAATCAGAAGGGAGTTTTCAGCCCTGGGTTTTTTCAGTAATGCTTCAACCTTAATTTTGCAACTTACCACACATCAGTGCTTATAGGGAAGAAGTATGAATCTTCAATGTTGTGCCTTCTCCGTTAATTTCACTGGCACTACCCAGCAAATGGCTTTGATATTTCACAGCACTACACATTTGATCAGGCGGAGTCACTGTGTTCTACACACACATATATTCAACCAGAAATTTACAACTCTTTCAAAAGCCAATTTCAAGGGCATTTAGGAGGCATCTTTGTTTAAAAAACGTGAGCTTCACAAGAGGTTTCCTATTGTGGTCTGACACCAAAGCATGATTCCCAGGTGAGTGGCATAAACATCACTTGGGAACTTGTTAAAAATGCAAATTCTCAGACCTCCTGAATCAGAAGGTTGAAAAGTAAGCCCAGCAATCAGTGCTTTAACAAATCCTCCCAATGATTCTGATACAAGGTCGAGTATAAAAATCAAAGGTTCAAAGACATCATTGAGGGGATGCTGCCATAGACCAACGATACTCAAACTTCAATGCCTCAGAATCACCTGGAGGACTTATTAAGATGCTGATTGCTGGGCCCCATCTTCACATTTCTAAGTCAGGAGATCTGGGATACGGCCCAAGAATTTGCATCACTAAGCTCCCAAGTGATACTGATGCTGCTGGTCTCGGTACCACACCTTGAAAAACACTGCAGAAAGTTTCACCATTTACTTCCTTGCCATCTGTTGTAGCACTACCCTAGGTCACCTGTTAGGTTTTGTTTGGTTTGAAAAATTTCACAGTCTCAGAAATTTTAAAAAATTACTGAACTCAGCAGAAAACATAAAAAATGTCAAGGGGTAAGAAAGGAGACTTGCTTCTGATGCTCTAACTTTGAAAGAGATCCTGGGCAAAACTGTGTAACCTGGAAATACACAGTAAGCTTATGTTTGACAGAACATGGATGCCTGCTTCAACTTTTTGCCAGGCTGTTCATATTGGAGAAATACGCTTCTCCCCAAAGAAGAGGAACCACAGCAGTATACGATTACAGAGAACGGAATACAGTATACGATTACAGAGAACGGAATACAGTTATACGATTACAGAGAACGGAATACAGTTATACGATTACAGAGAACGGAAGAACGGACCGTTATTGACACGATGACCCTCGTTGCCGTGCTACCACTAAGTTACTTGATGAACAAGTTTTTACCTCCTAAGGAATCAGTTTCTCCTTTTTTAGATGCGCATTGACTCACTCATATGTAAAACACTAAACTTCATGTTGTTAAAGAGACAGATGAATTAGACATCATTCTTAAAGAAAGTCATGCATGTAAACAGGTATAGTACAGTGATGGGGAATGCCACTGAGAAAAGCACCATAAACACTATGAAATGATTGCTCTTATCACTACATTGTAATGACTCCTCCACTTCCTGGAGCCTGGGCTTGACAATTTAGAGTCATTTTCTCTTGTCTCCTCTATTTCCCCCTAGCTCTTCAAATGCCTCCTGATTCTCCCTTTGAAATTTCTCTCAACAGTATCATTTCTTCTCTTTCCCCACAGCCTCATGCCCCTCTCAGTTTGTCACTTTATTGCACACTTTCTGCAGTATCCTCCACACCACTCTAGTGAGCTGCTGTCTTCCTTCCTTCTAAGACATCCTGCAACTTGTTACCAGATTCAGCTTCCTAATATATGTGAAATCTATCATCACAACTTTGCCTCTCTTTACTGGTTCCTGCCTGCACTGCTCCATCTGCCACTCAGGTACCTCATGACCTGCTTCCTTCTCTCATCCACCATGACCTGCCTTTCCTCCCCAGCACAACATATTCAGGCTACTAGACTAGCTCTCTTCTGTTTCACCAACACACTCCATCCATCAAAGCCATGAGTCTTTGCAAACATTCCACCAACTTCTTGGAAGACCCTGCCCTCTCCTCCATCCATTTACATTTGGTCATCAACCAAGACCCCTGCTTGAAGCACTTTCTCTTCTTAGTTCTCCAATCATAGTGTTTCCTCCTGCTCTGAATTTTGACCACCTATATCAATGAGTTCATCACAGAGTCCTTTTTGCTGATTGTTTTTAGAGTCTATAGATGTCTCTCCATTGAGGAGAGAAATGAGGTCTTTTACTTTTGGATCTCTCCCCTCCTGCTGTGCCGGTTCCCCCCTCCCAGTCACACACAACCTCTCTTGCTCATCCACAGTCAGCACAGGGAATGCAGCAGAGACTCAGGAAATGTTTGGGGGATGTGTGAAGTAAGACTGGGGACATCTGTTGTTTTCTTTTTGCCAGGCTGGCATGCGTCCGCCTTCTGATTCCCATGCTCTCTCTCCTGATGGTTCTGGTGCTGCTGGGAAATGTGGCCCAGGCCTGGCTAACTGGAATTCTGGCTGCCCTGGTCATCCACGATCACTCAGCACTCGTGGATGATTAAGTGGTATAAACCAGTCCAAGTAGTACTAATGAGACTCACATTTGAAGCCCTTATCAGAACTATAAGAAAAAATAAACTCTCCACCTACTGTTCTTGAAGATCATTGGATATTTACCTGGAAGCACTGGCAGACATCTTAGCAGAGAAAGCCTGCCTCAGAAACATGTCAACCCAGAGGAAAGAAGGGTAGAGACATGGAAAAAGACAGATTGCCATTATTGACTACCTGAATTTGGCTGTGCCTGAAGCCAGTGCCCACAACTTTTCATAAGCCAATAAAAGCCTTGTAATCCTTAAGCAAGTTTGATTTCGTTTGTCATTTACTGTCAATAGAGACCAACTGACTTAAACAAAAATAATAAAAACTGACACAAATAGAGAATGTACTAAGTACAAGGAGCTATGCTAAGTACTTAAGGAAACATGCATTTAATCTTTTAATAAAAGACCACCTCTAAGTAATTGTGATGAGTCAGTAATAGTGGATGAATTTTTCTGGTTGAAATAAGATACTGATGGCAAATTTTATATACCAGACAGTATTACTGATCTCTCATGACAGATTGCCTAATAATTAAATATGGAAAAGTATTGGAGAAAATGTAATAAACTACATTTGTAGCAACTGAACTATACACGTATTATAGCACTTATGTATATAGCGTTTACTGAGCTATACACATATTAGACTATATATCTGTCAATCGCAATATGTTTACTCCATAAATATGACCATTTAATTCTGTAAAAGAGTTATGAACATGCCTTATAAAATATATGAATATCTCCATAGCTAATTTTTTCTGGATATAATTACTTCATTAAGCACATGAAGGTTAATATATTTTTATTTTTTTAATAGCATAGAAATATTTTACAAAAATGTATAGAAGTTGATATATAATTATTTTTTCAGAATATAATAGGAAGTCAAATAAGGTTTGGTTGTGAATATGATTTGAGATCTTCAGGTACAAAAGCCAGAGGTAAACAATTATATAAGAGATTGCCAGCTGGAACTGGTACACATACAGAAACACAAATTTGAGATTATAAGAAGTATTCTGGTAACCTGGGAGTCTTGAATTCCTGCTATGTTTATTGCTGTAATTACTTTTAGACCTGAGTTCTATTTGTAATCTTTTAAAATGTGGTGACTTTACACACATGGACCTGTAGCATAAGTGGGCATTCATCTAAAAATGGAAACAAGGTATATGACTTGGATTTTAATTACACAAAACAAGATATTTCTCCCAGGAAAAAGAAAATGTTCGGATACAACATCTTTAACCCATGTTTAGTGAATTACCAGTTTGGGTGTTCAGTTTTTAATAAAACAGTTTGCTAACTAAAAAAGCCCCTATTTGTCTTATGAAAACCACATTGTTTGTCTAATAAAAGTTTGTTGTCACATACCATTTTAACTTTGAAACTCAGGATCAATTCACCTGTCCTAATTCAAGGAAAATTGTATCTTCTTTGTGAGGATGCCATTTCTAATTCTTGTGGAGACCTCAACCTGGGTGACTGCAACTCAACCTCGTGAGAGGAGCCCTCTTTCATCAGAGGAAGATGTCCATACCCAGATTTGTGAAAAGAAAAAAAAAAAATCAAAAGAAAAATAAACATTGAGGGAAGGAGGGAAGAAAAGGAGGGGGAGAAAAGAGAGATAAAGGACAGAGTACCTTGTTGTGAGAAGACAGGGAAAGAGCCCATGTCTCCTGAACGTTTCTTCATGGGCTAATAATTTCCTCGTATTCCCTTGCCCATCTGCACTTCTCCCAGTTTGCACTGCTGTCCAGTGGTGCAAGAATTTCATGCAGAACAATCATAAAGACCTCTGAAAGATCATGCTGTATCTACTTTATGTTAACAAGCCTAGGGCCAGCATAAATTCTTTCACCTTTAGAAGAGAAAAGGAACCTGATGACTATGGGAAATCTAAAAAATGTTTCTTTGCCAAAGGCATTCAAAAAGGCCAGATTTCTTCAACGAAGCCAGGCTGGGAAGACACAATGGAAACTTTTCTGAATCATGATCATCCACTGGCTGTGAAATGTAATTTTAGAGCAAGCCACAAAGAAATAATTAGAGACATGTTTGCAGAAGAGATCAGTGACTTTGAAATTTCTCAAAGACTCCAAATGCGAAATGACATTAGCCTGCATGCAGTTCCGGACATAGCATATCAGGCAGCGGTGTTGAAGCAGCAGAATTTGGACACGGTGGTTGAGCATGTGGAGGAATCCAAAAGAGTGGTTGTCATTTTGTCAGAGCCAGGAAAATGATGACAGAAGAGAAGCACAGCCACAGATCAGAAAACAGCAGCTGAGGGAAACAGGCACATGGAAGCCAATCTGCATCTGCCATGAACAAGGTTCACCTCTGGAACACGAATGCATGAAACCAATCATGTATTTGAACTGCAAAGTTCCACCATGAGGAATCTTTTGTTTAATGATACTCTGACTGAAGAGTCAGCTGCAAAACCTGGTCCTGATCCTAAGAATGCAAACAAAGTGGTTGCCCTTGAACTTGACTCAGGAGAAAATACTTCTCAATCTTTGAACTCACGTAGAACTTACAAATATTTATTCATATTGTGTCATGTCTCTTGAATTGTCATTGTACTAGAATAAATGATAGAGCACTAGGCATCACCAGCCCATAAAATGTGCACAGAGAGTTTGTATTAGCAGCAAATATGCAAAACCTGTCTAAAGCAATGACAACGATTTTTATATCCTTATTTTTCAGATAAAAAAGATCAGAATCAAAAATCTCAAAGGATATAATGGCAGTAATAGAACTCACTAAATAGATTCCTTCAAATTTTTCTGTGTTTTTCACATGCTGGAAACTTTAGAGCTTGATTTTTCTGGGGATACAAGATACACATAGAAAGTTAACCATTAATGGTCGGGCATGGTGGCTCATGCCTGTAATCCCAGCACTTTGGGAGACCAGGCAGACGAATCACCTGAGGTCAGGAGTTCAAGACCAGCCTGGTCAACATGGTGAAACTCCCGTCTCTACTAAAAATACAAAAATTAGCCGGGTGTGGTAGCAAGTGCCTGTAATCCCAGCTACTCAGGAGGCTGAGGCAGGAGAATCACTTGAACCCAGGAGGTGGGGGTTGCAGTGAGCCAAGATTGCACCATTCCAGTCCTGGTGACAGAGTGAGACTCCCACAGTCTCCAAAAAAAAAAAAAAAAAAAAAAACCGTTAAGCAATCATTCAAAACCACAACTCAAGTAATGGCACAAAGATGAATTGATGCCAAATTGCAGTAAGTCAGGTCAACCAGTGTCCTGAGTTTTACAAACAAGAAGTACAATATATAGAATCTATAAAGTTTGCTACCTTTTTAACCTTAGAATCTTTATAATCCAGTAAGTAGTTAATAATTAAATTTGAAGGCTGAATAAAGAAATATAATTCTTGATAAAATAAAACAGATAACATAGAAATTGTTTCAAATATAAAAATATATCATGAAAAAAAGAAAATTTTATTGTTTACCATGGTATCTGCTGCCAGAGCCCTCAGATTTTTAAACTGTACAAATGATGATTGTCAATGGCAACTTATGTAGGTCTCAAACAATACTCTGTCATTCAAGAACAAAAATGGAAGCACTGTTATTCAATAGTTTTAATTCTGTTAAGCAAGTCTTTTGGCTTTTATTTTAAATGTAGCTACTACCTTCAATTCATTACATTGACTCCACTGAGATAATGTCTTTCTTTCTTGCACTGATTCCTTCCTCTTTTTTTCCCACTGTAATTAACTAATAGATTTGATAAAGTTGAAGTGTCTATTTTCTTTTTTCTTACTCGCACTTTAAATAATAGTAATAAGATTGTATGCATAATGCTATATGAGGAGATACTCACATATTTTGTATTGCACTATTTCTCTCGAATAGTCATTGTGCTAGACTACAGTAAGTGATAGAGTGCTGGGCATACCTGGTCAATGAAATATGTACAAAGAGTTTTTTAATCAGTACCACATAAAAGAGCAAACTGAGGTACAGAAACTTAAGGACACTTAACAAAGTGACTCAGTGTATCTTATTTAGGAACATGCTAACTTCGGGATGACATAGCAAACCACCAGAATCTAGTACCATGTTTTAACTTTCTAAACACCAACAACTTGGCAAATAATTTACAGAACAGGAACATGACTTTAAGACATAACTCTCACTTCATACCAATCATTTATCTTTGTGTGTAATTTGTCTTTTATTATGGAACATTTTTAACTGGAGTACTTCCATTGATCAGGCTAATTGCTAAGTGTATTTGCTATCTCTGAAATACACACTGGCTTTGGATGTGAATTGAAGAATTAGAATGTACACATAACTAAACTAATTGAGCACAGCTTTCAGTTTAAAAGTTCAAGGCAAAAAATAATTACATAAATATATAAATAGTTCATAGCTAGGTAAAAAGAAATATATCAAGCTTATTAAATTTAACCATAACTGTTTTTTTAAAGTTTTTGGGTTATGTCATTACATTTTACAAAGCCTGCCATATCTTTCTATCTATGCATCTTTGGGTTTTATATGCCTCTAAGCATCTCTGGAGTAATTTTAAGTTGGACAATGTGAACTATGTCATGGAGAATTTATGGGCAATATTTATTGGAGTCACTGAACTGTCTCCATGAGCTTTCCCACAACTCTAAGATCACAAATGATCTATAAGATTTGGAGCAGACAAGAATCTCAATTGCTAGAATCCTGAAAGGTTTCTGAGATACAGTGAAAGTCAAATATTCAGATTCAATACTATGAGATGCATATTTGGCTACAGAGATACAATGAATAATTTTATGTGTCAACTTGACTGAGCCACAGGATGCCCAGATACCTGGTTAAACATTACTTTTGGATGTGTCTCTGAGGATGTTTCCAGAAGAGGTTAGCGTTTGAATTGTTAAACTGAGTAAACCAGGTCACACTCCCCAGTGTGGCGGGACATCCTTCAATCTGTGAAGGACCTAAAGGCCGAGGAAGGTTGAATTTACTCTCTGCCTGACTGCTTGAACTGAGACATCGTTATTCTGCTCTTGACACTCTTGGTTCTCAGGCCTTCAGATTCAGAGTGAAATCTATATCATTGACTCTTTAGCTCTCAGGCCTTTGAACTACACCACAAGCTTCCCTGAATCTTCAGCTTGCAGATGGCATATCATGGGACTTAGCCTCTATAACCACGTGAGCCAATTCCTTAGGATACACACACACACACACACACACACACACACACATCTTCTATTGATTCTGTTTCTCTTAAGAACCCTGACTCATACAAGAGGAATTTGCTTAATCTAAAGCTATGTCATGGAGCTTCCTAATTTGCCTAGAAGATAAAACAGTTAGGTCTCACATGGTGAAACAACATTCTGTCTCCCCAGCATATATGTAGTTTGTGCATTCAGTAAGCTTACTGTTGAGAATCTACCAGAAATCATGCTAGCCACTAAGGATAATAAGAAAAAGGACATAGTGGCTGCCTTCAATGAACCCACTGTCAGAGTTCTAAGATGACCCATGCTCTGCTTTAATTGAAGGTGATAGAGGAGGTATTCACTCATTTTGTCATTCAACAGAATGTATTAGCTACCTAATATATTAAAGGCACTTTTGCTATGTACTGTATATAGAGTACTAAACAAGGCAGATTTGGCCTTTGCTCTCATAGAGTTTACCTTAAGGGATAAAGTAAGAATTTCATCACATTGTTAGATGTGTTAAAGGGGAAGAACAGGTTCTATAGGAGGATATATGGAAAGATAGCTCATTGACTGGGAAGAGGCAGCTGAGCTAGCTAAAGGGTAAGGTCAAAGTGACATAGGAGAAGAGATGGATTTGGAAGAGACCATTTAAACCAGCCTGGAAAGCATTTCCAAAGGCCATGAGGCAAGAAAAGAGCACGGCTTGTCTGAGCGACTCCAAGGTCAAGATGGCTGAACCAAAGAGAAGAAGAGAAAGTCCTATGAAATTAGAATGGAAAGAGAAACGAGGCCAGCCTCTGCAGAGCCTCCCAGGCAGTGTGAATAAGGATTTTTGTCTTGATCCTAACTGTCTCTGAAGGATTTCAAGCAGAAACTGATAAGATTTGCATTACTAACAGAATTTTATGCCCGCTTTGAGGAAAATGGATTCGAAGTCAGAGGTACAGAGTTATCATAGAAATCCAGATAATGGTGGTACGGTAAAGATGGCAAAAAGCAGAGTCAAGAGATATTCTGGAGAGAAAATGGACAGAAGTGGGTGAAGGATTGAGCATAAAAGGAAAGGGAGAATCTGATAAATTCTAGGTTCCTGGCTTGTGCAACAGAATGGTTGGGGGACCATGCACTGAAATGGGGGGAAACAGGAAAGGATCAGGTGGGACTGGGGCAAAATGAGCCACGACGAGTCAAGGAAAGGGTGACACTGAGCATGACTCAAAATTGTCTGATCTGGACAACTGTCGCACTTAGCTGGCAGAAAAGACTCTATGAATATGTGCCTATGCCTGTTGGGGGAGGGTAGATTTTCAGCCACTGTGAAATACGACAATATTGTTTTAAAAATGGTGTGCATTCATTACTCTACCATCCATCAAGGATTTAGGACAAATATAATCTAATTAGTAGTATGGCAATATTCATCACTCAACTAGAGTATAACTTTGTTCATTTATTCTCCCTTCCCGTGGCCTACCTCTCTCCTCTCTCAGATTTGCTTCTCCACAATTTGTGTCATCATTTTATCTGGATCGTGATAGAGATAGAGAGATGGTGAATGGGGTCAGACTCCGTTGCACAAATCCAGGTGCTACCACCTTGTTGCATGACTGACAAGTTGGCCAAATTCTTGTCATGTTTTTTCATCCATTATATTATTCACCCAACAAAACATCTACTTGAGGAATTTTGTGAAATGAGAAATCTATCTAACAGGCCTGGTACAGTACCTAGTTTATGGTAGATGCTTTTTAAAAAATGGCTAATTCCCTATAGTTCCAGAGGCTTTTTTTAGCCACTATCCTGACATCTTGTCACTGAGCAAACCAGGATACTAGATGTAACTCCTTTGCCCCACCCTTGGGGGAGAATTGAAGAGGGATCCCATCCTAATTTGAGCCCACTATGTGTACACCATTCAAAGGGAGGCCTCTCTACCTCCCTCCCCTACTGCTTGGCCTGTCCCCTCTACAAAATACATCAGCCCTTGACCCTGCCTCCCCACACATAAGTACCACACCAAGACAACTGCTGAGGCCAAGAATTGCACTCTTATATTTCCTCTTATTTTCCTTCAAAGGGAAAGGAGAGGAGCTCTCGTTTTCGTATACGTGGGATATACTGCAAATAGGAGAGGCACATAAGAGTTTTCCTCAGGCTTCAATTTTGTGGCATTGGAGATAAGCCCCTGACTGTGATGCATTCACTTTCAGAAGTGTGCAGACCCAAAAATAATGTCCTGGCCTTTGGTGTTCCAAAATGCTTTAGACTAAAACACTTGAGTAGTTGCGTATGTGAGCGTAGTGTTAGTTTCAGCTGCCAATTTCCGAATTAAATGGCTTACATTACTACAAACTTTTAGCAGAACATGTTTTCCAAAATAAATGTCTTTAAATCTACACTTCCACCAACTGATTAGAGACTTGAACTCAGAAAATATGGCAAAAACAGCAGAGCAGCAAAAGGAAGAAAAACACATGCTCACTTCATATGGTAAAAATGGTTCTTCCTTCCTCTTCCAAACGTACATACACTTGGCATATGTGCAAAGTGAATTTTATTTCCCCTGAACAGAGAGATCCTAAAAGGTGTCTACTTGTCTGTAGTTCAAGTTGCATTAAACATTATCGAATCTACATTTTAATGATTTAAGTTTGCATGTTTAAATTAAGAGTGTCTCTTTATTTTTTTATTAATAACTTTAAAGATAAACCTGATCTGAAATTCTAAACAAAACAGTGTTGGCAAGGCAGCGTGGCAGTATACCCGAGGAAAACTGCACTTGAAAATAATTGAAGTATTGTCTTCTGGAGCTGAGGGTCCTACCTGTCTTTACAGTTCTGAGAGTTAATGAGCCATGAAGTGATCATTTAAGGGCTTGTGTCACAGCAGTGGCCATATGAGTTTGTCATTGTGATGGCATTTCTTAGAAAATCATCTCAATTTGTACCTTTTACTTTAAGGAGACGGGAAAAAAGTCTTTATGCCTCATTCCTACCCATTACCTCCATCTAGGATAGAAGCAGTGTCTGATTAAACATATGGCACATAAACAGTAATTTAATTAAATGTGAACAAAGCCTTTCATGTACCATATTTAAATTTTGAAATGTAGCCCAGTTTTCCTTCTACCTAGAATACATGGAACAACATGCAAAAAAAGTCACATGTTTAAGGACAGATATGCTGATGCCACGTAAAGCGCTCTTGCTGTGTGACATGGCCTGGCCCCATCAATAGGCAGGCTATTCTAAGTGCCAACTCCATCTTGGCACTCAATAGAGTTGAGTATTTTTGTCCTGACCAACCTATCATTTTAATAAAATTACAAGCATAGCTTTGTTGTGATTTCTTCCAATTCTAGTGTCTGAAATGGTTTGATTTAAATCATTTTAGGGTTTTTAAAAGCCAAACCACAAACTAACCAGAGACAGTTTACTTAAACTTGTATATTCTTTTGGAAGTTCCTGGGCAAATCAGGGAACAAATACAAGTTTGAAGAAGGATGTTTTAGAAACTACCTATAGAAAACATTTGAGATTTATTTAGCTAATTACAAGTATTTCTACAACAAACAGGATAATTTGACTAAGTACTCCAAAATGCCAATGGAATAATTGTCAAATGTCCCCCCATCGAGTTGGCCAAAAAGAAAAAAATTAAAAAGACTTAGAGAATCCTGACATTTTTTTTGTTTTTCTTGATAGAAATAATCAATATTCTACAAAGATCCTAGTTACACTTTGCAAGGTAAAATGTCTGAGACAGATAAACTGTTACATATGAAAGATCACCCAGTGGGTTGTTTTATTTTATTTTTTTGAAAGCTTTAAAAATTTAAAGCAGTTCACTGTCTCTTTTATTCTAATTGCCCAATTACATACCTTTACTCAAGCATCACGCTCCCTACGGTAAAATAGATTCCTCATAGCCCAGCCCCTGATTTCCACACAATTAATTCAGATAAATACCTGTTAGGATATTTCTTTCAGTAATGTAATGAGGTCAAACACTAAAAATATAATGCTTTCAGAATGGAAGCTCTCAGACTGGATGTTCTTACCGCTCAAAGTGTCATGTGTTATATAAACATGTAAAACTCACAATTGCCATTGATTCCATTGTCTTCATCATTTCTCAGCTTCCATCTTCCAGAGATTATAAGAGAAAAAAGGCAAATAAAATTCAAAACATGTTGTGCCAAGAACATTTTTCCATTAATTTTTAAACCCACGCATATGGCAAGGGAAATAAAATCCATGTGTTTCCTGACTCATTTACACTTAATTCACCAAAATGTTCTTTTTAAAAGAGAACTGACATTCTACAAGTCTTCTGAACCTATTTTCTTTGACATACTGTCCCATCTTGTCAACTCACAGCTCCCAAGGTTCAAGGTTGGTTCACAGCTTTGAACCCATATGCTGAAAATAAGCTCAAACTTCACAAAACAAACATGCTTCGCTGTGACCCCTCTGAAAATAATTCCAGTTGATCTTTGAGCATGATATTTTGTCACTTCTACTCTTCAATCTTGAGTTAGAGTGGGAGTGAATGAGGCAATGAAAGCCAAAAAAAAAAAAAAAAAAAAAAGGAAGAGAAAAGAAAAGAAACTAGAAGGAAGAGGGGGAGGAAGAGAAAGAAAAGCAAAAGGAAATGATTAGTTAGCTTGGGATGTGGTAAAGTAAAAAGAATGGTGGACCAGAAATAAGGAGAGATCCTCTGGCTTCTCATCCTAGCTCAGACACTAGCTAGGGTATAGCTAGGTAAAAACATTACCCATCCAGGCGGGTACACAAACATTCATATTAATAAAAATGAGAAGGATCAGAATTTACAAACATGGTTGAGATTTGAGATGACTACTATGTTTCCTTCTGTCCCTGATAATTCTGTTACTTTCTGGGTTTATCCCTGGACTTAAAGCAAATCAAACTATTCAAGGAGTTTCGCGATCGTGAGAATTACCCCAAAGTGGTCTTTCTTCTACCTCTAGTTAGGTCTCTGGCCCTTTCCACTCCCCACAGGACCACAGGACATTTTCCTAACTCTTGTTTGCTCCAGTTCCTCCAGCTTCATGTTCCTATTGATCCACTTCTATTTCATGTGCCTGTTGATTCATTTCTATTCAATGTTTTTATTGATCCATTTATCTGAATCTTGAATCCTCTGCTTTGCTCTACAGTCCATTCTTGGACATGAATTGGTTCCTTTGGTCCTAGCATGGGATTTGACCCCAGAACACCTTATGTAGTTTGCAGTTTCTGAACTCCTTCCTGTCTTCAATAAGGAAACACCTGGTTCCTGGATCAAATGGCTATAAAAGTCTGAGCTTATGTATTATGAGAATTGGTTCAGATTTAATTCATGCTTTAAGCTCTAAGCTAGGTGTAAAACTAGACAATCAAACATTAATCCATGATAGATTTTATTCAAATATTCTGGTCTAAAAATATATCCAATCCAGGGGAAAAGAAAAGTTACCTCTAGCCTATGTATATAAACATGTAGGAGCTTTTTTTTTTTTTTTTTTTTTTTGAGACAGAGTCTCACTCTCTTGCCCGGGCTGGAGTGCAGTGGCCGGATCTCAGCTCACTGCAAGCTCCGCCTCCCGGGTTTACGCCATTCTCCTGCCTCAGTCTCCCGAGTAGCTGGGACTACAGGCACCCACCACCTCGCCTGGCTAGTTTTTTGTATTTTTTTTAGTAGAGACGGGGTTTCACCATGTTAGCCAGGATGGTCTCGATCTCCTGACCTCGTGATCCGCCCGTCTTGGCCTCCCAAAGTGCTGGGATTACAGGCTTGAGCCACCGCGCCCGGCCGACATGTAGGAGCTTTTTAAGGGCTATGTGTGTTTAGTATGTTTTACCTAAAAGGAAAGAAGGTCATAAGGTCATCAAAACTTCTGCAGAATATCATTTGCCCTGTTTCATGGAAAAATTAGCCTACTGGTTTCTGCACAATATTTAATACAGGTTGGCTGTTGTGGGGCTGATTGTGCTGACCTTGGCGTTCTTTCCTTTAAGGCACATAGACTTAATATGATATGTATTTCAATCTCCTGAGTAACGTCTTTGCTTTCTAGAGAGTCTGTTTATGCTTGTGATGATTTTGATGTCTTTTGGTCATTTCTCGTGTTTATCACTTTAATGATTCTGTAACCATGTGTGTAAAAAGTAGTTTGCCAAGTTTCAAACCCCTTGGAATTTCCTTAGTTTTTCATTTGGAATCAGACTTAAGCTCTTCCAGGTTCTGTTTACTGCTAGCTAATGATGACTGCCTTATCCAAAAGAGGGAAAGACTTTTGAACATATATTAAAATGTGTGTATGATTTCTGAAACATCAAATAGCTGGAATAACAAGTCAACATTTTGATGAGTTAAGTGTAAATTAATTAAAGACATATGAACTAAATTCTTGAAGCACAGATGGTTTGAGAAACCAAAAAGTGCCTGGAAAAAAATATGGCTCTTATTTTCATGAACTCCCAAAGTTTCAAAAAGTAGTTGAAGATTAATTTCCATCTCTTATCAATTGTTACTTTCAATTTTTAATAGATTATATCCTTTTATGTTTAGTTTTTAACCTGAATCATCTAAGCAATAGAAGTCCTATCTTTCTTTTCCTCTTTCTTGCTCAAGCATGGGTGGGCATCAAGGGCAAGAAACTCATCTTCCAAAAGGTGAGAGTACTAATCTGATAAAATGAAAATCGAGACACTGTTCAGCCATGCTTTCCAGTGGATGAAACACTAGAAGTATAAATAAACCTATATGGTGCCCTCCTCTAGTCCTGTTTCCTTTATTCAGGCAAAGACACATTTTTGTACTATTACAGTGCTAAGTCTTGATGCTCTCCTATAGACTTAGAAATGTCATAATAGGTGGCTCACGCCTGTAATCCCAACACTTTGGAAGGTCAAGATGAGAGCACTACTTCAGCCCAGGCATTCAAGGTCAGCCTGGGCAACATAGTGGGACCCCATCTCTTACAAAAAAAAAAAAAAAAGTATTAATTAGCTGAGCATGGTGGTGTATGCCTGTAATCCCAGCTCCTCAGGAGGCTAAGGCAGGAGAATCCCTTAAGCCCAGGAATTCAAGGTTACAATGAGCTATGATCGCCACTGCACTGCAGCCTGGGTGACAAAATGAGATCCTATCTCTCAAAAAGAAATTAAAAAGGAAAAAAAAAGAAAAGTCATAATGGCCTGTGTTAAGGCTGCTTTGGCTCTGCTCTCTAGACTTCCATTGGATCAGGCAAAAGGAAGGCTATGGGTGGTAAGGAGAATTCAGGGGATATTTTCCTTGGCCTTCTTTGAAGATCTCTCTCTTCCAGGGATTTTATGGAAAGAAGTGATAAACCAATGTGCTGCACCGATTAACTCATCATTTACATTAGGTATATCTCCTTATGGGTGCAGCACACCAACATGGCACATGTATACATATGTAACAAACCTACATGTTGTGCACATGTAACCTAGAACTTAAAGTATAATAAGAAATAAATAAAATAAAAATAAAAAAATAATTAAAAAAAAGAAACCAATGTAAGATTCTAGATCCCTAAACAAACAAAAAGCAATTTATTACTGAGCATTATATAGTACCCCATTATTACTTCTGATACTCAGAATATGATTACCAACATTCAAAATTTCTCCTTTTAAAAATTATTAAACTTTTTTTTTAATTTTTTTTTTTTTGAGACAGAGTCTTGCTCTGTCGCCCAGGCTGGAGTGCAGTGGCCGGATCTCAGCGCCTGGCCAAAAATTATTACACTTTAAACAACAATAGAGAGAAAGGTATTTTCTATAAGACTTGGTTATCCCAATCATATATTTTTCCATACTAAGTGTTCTTTGTTCTTTTTTTTTTTTTGAGATGGAGTCTCGCTCTGTTGCCCAGGCTGGAGTGCAGTGGCGCAATCTCAGCTCACTGCAACCTCTGCCTCCCGGGTTCAAACAATTCTCTGCCTCAGCCTCCTGAGTAGCTGGGATTACAGGCAGCCACCACCACGCCCAGCTAATTTTTGTATTTTTAGTAGAGACGGGGTTTCACCATCATGGCCAGGCTGGTCTTGAACTCCTGATCTTGTGATCCACCCGCCTCAGCCTCCCAAAGTGCTGGGATTACAGACTTTGTTCACTTTTAAAAATAACAACAGTAAGACATAATTGTTTATCATGGTACACAAATTATTGTAAAGGAAAATGTAATCACATCACCAAATAATATCACTAATAATAGTCATATCACTATTGATATAGGCAATTTTACTAGGCTAATACATCATTTGTGCATGTGTGTGTATGTGTGTATGTTTCTTGATTTTTTCACAGGAAATGAAATATAATTTCATACTATACTACATTTTTTGTTACTATTCTCAAAAGTCCATCCTAAAAATCTACCCAGTTCAATAGTTATAGCACAAACATATATTTTCAAATCTCAGTTTAGTATTTTATATCGTTGTTGACTGTGATATATTCAATCATTACATAATGGATGGACCCTCAGATCATTTCCAGTTTTTTTCTACACTGAAGAGTTTTGCTATACAAAGCCTTGCAACATATGCCCTTGAATTCTGGGGCTTTGATCTATGTAGTACTAATGCTCAAAAATGGGATGGCTCGGGGCGGAGCAAGATGGCCGAATAGGAACAG
>NC_045437.1:164779786-164882178 GCF_002776525.5 Piliocolobus tephrosceles
CTTAAAGTATAATTAAAAAAATAAAAAATAAAAAAATGGGATGGCTCAGCCAAATAACAGGCAGTTCTCTATTTTATAAAAGGTATATCTATATTATTACCCAAAAAGAAATGCAGAAATGTATTAGTATGTCCATTTCTCCATATTTATTTTTGCACATTTGACGAATGAAAATAAAATTTTCAGAGTTATTTTCTATTTCATTAACTGTAGTTTTGTTTTGCTGAATTAGTGATAAGAATTTATTTCTATAATTTAGAATTATAATACTGATAATGAATTTTATAAAGAGAAAATTGTTAATGCAAAATTTAACACAAATGAAAAAGCCATGTGTTGACATGGGAAGAAATCCACCACAAACTAAGTAATATAATCAAGATGCAAAACAAAACTAATGAAACAAAAAATGAAAAATCTCTCATAGATGAATTCTGAAACAGTGTCAAGAAAATGTGCTGTCCTCTTTCTGGGTACTGTCTCTGGAAGGGAGGACTTTCACATTTCTCTCCAAATATAGAGTTGTACTGTGCACATTTGTAGGTGTATACTATTTTCTACCTAAATGTGATATAAAAACTTTGATTAATTTCAAAAAAGAGCTGATTATTATACACTATGGTATACAGTGGTAATACTGTTTTCTCCAGAAAGTGAAATCTCTCTATTTTACCTTGGTATTACTAATATGTTTCACTGAATTTGACCTTGTTTCTAAATCTGTCAGCTTCAGGCTAATATTCTCCAGAGAGGATTAATGTCTGTGCTAAATTCTTCTGGCTACTTAGTCTCTGACTCAATCTAATTAAGAGTCACTAGTGTAAGTCACATTACTCAGGTAAGAAAATCAACATCAGGGGTATACTTCCAAGAGGAAAGATTGTACCTGTTAAAACAGCATTTCAGTTGCCAAGTTGCTGTTCTCTTAAATGCCACTTTAGACACTGATATTTGTCAGACCTCTCTGACAACTTTTGACATGAGCCATGTGCTCACTGTTTAGCAATGATATGTACGTATGAGACTAATTTCTAAGTTGGTTCTGTGTTACAATTTTATTCTTTGAGAATATTATTGTCATTTGTAATTTCTTTCCAGGTGAAGTATGACTTCCTCTAGTTACTTGTTTTAATCACTTAAGTTCAGAACGCAGTATCATAAACCAAAAAAATAAAAATAAAAACAATTTTATACTTTCTTCAACAAATTATACAAATATTTGAAGTTATGTCATACTGGTAAACGAATATACAGACTGATCAAAAAATGACTAGAAAGTCAAAAATAAACATTATATATTATTATATCATATAATATATGACATGTTACTATGTTATATCATAGCATATATAATATAATATAATTTATATTTCAAATAAGGTAAATGGATTGGATGGATTATTCAATGAATGGTGTGATACAACTCGGTAACCATCTAGAAAAAAATTCAATCCCTATCTTGCCCCTTCCACCAAAGTAAATCCCAGATGAATTAAATATTTAAACATAAAAAATGATACTATAGAAGTGTGAATAGCTTGGGAGAATTATTTGTATAGTCTCAGAGTTGTACAGTCTTTCCTAATATGCCACAAAACTAAGAAAGAATAGATAACTGGTTAAACAGACTACATAACAAAAATTTTCTGCATATAAAAATACATTATAAACAAGCTAAAAGACAAATGACAAACTAATTTTTAAAAGTAAAATGGCATACCCAAAATTAACAGCCAATATTATTAATTCATAAAGAGTTCCTAAAAAATTACTAAATCATCCGGACACAGTGGCTCAGGCCTCTAATCCCAGCACTTTGGGAGGCCGAGGTGGACAGATCACTTGAGGTCAGGAGTTCGAGATCATCCTGCCCAACCTTGACTCTATCAAAAATACAAAAATTAGCAGGGCGTGGTGGCGGGTGCCTGTAGTCCCAGTTACTCTGGAGGCTGAGGCATGAGAATCGCTTGAACCCGGGAGGTGGAGGTTGCAGTGAGCCGAGATCTTGCTACTGCATTCCAACCGGAGCGATAGAGCAAGACACTGTCTCGAGAAAAAAAAAAAAAAAATTACTAAATCAACAGATAAAAAGAGAATAAGAACAAATGAAAACTCAAAAGGCTCTTAAAAACTGATAAAACATTCAACTTCACTCATAACAAGATAGATGCAAATGAAAGCTGTGAGACACCATTTTTTACCTCTCACTCTCAAAAATAAAGTTACAATCTCTTAGTAAAGGCAAAGGGAAACAGACATTCCTGTTTATGTTGATAAGACTGTAAGTCAGAACAATTCTGTTGCAAAGAATTTGGCCATATCTATCGAAATAAAAAATATATTTGACCCAGCAATTTTACTTCTAAAAATTTATTCTACAGATTAACCTGAACATATTCAAAATAATATATATTGAAGGATATTCATTACAGCATTGTTTGTAAGAAAAAAAAAAAAACTAGAAAAAACCAGTTGGGGTCTGGTTAAGTAAATCATCTTACTTCATTATATTTGAATATTATGCAGCCATTACAAAGGATGAGACTGCTCTATGGATAGTGATACATATTGATAAATAAATGTTAAGTAAAAAATGGAAGATACAGAAGAGTGTGCACAGTATGTTACAAACTGTCTTAAAAATAAAAAGTACATATATGAACATGTAAAGGCATAGAGCACCCCTGGGAAGTGAAGATATAAGACACAAGAAGGGATTATTTCTGTCAAGAGTAGCTGACTGCCTGAGAGACACGGGTAGATAAAGGCTTGTCTTTTACTACATACCTTTGTCATATTTTGAAGTGTATCCTTTCCCTAGGGAAGTATTCCTAGAAGGGATTTTGCTCCTATTCCTGGAAGGGATTTGCTCCAGTTACTGACTGGATGGAGAGGAGTAAAAGACAGAAAGCTTTTCTAAATACTAAAATATTGGTCTACATAGTAAATGCCAAACTGGGGAAACTCGGATCATAAAGTTTTACTACCATCCATAGCCTAGACACAATGAGAGAATGTGACCAAGGGGAAATTCCTATAAAACAGGAAGTGAAAGGAGGAGGACACTATCTAGGAATAGCCTGGGACTGGGAAGAGCCAAGGGAAAAAAAGAAAATAAAGAGAAGAGTGAGATTTTAGAGGTGAGTTTCCTCTCTGGCTCTGGGAGGTCAAAACTCAAAGGAAATTCCAGGGCAGATGTTCTCGCTTGGTTCGTTCCTTTGGGCGTAGCCTGAGAACATTTACATCTCTTAGAGAATTCCCACGTTCATCATAGTGCCACAACAGGAATCTGTCTCAGCAGCGGACTGAAGATAGCACCATATCTTCCGGCCTGTTTATTGCATGCTGGGGATCCAGATATTCCTACATGTTCCAACAGGAGGACAGAAAAGTACAGAGAAAACCTGTGGACCTGGAAAAGACTGAGGTAGTGCTAAGGAGGCTATAAAGTACAGGGATCTTATGACCAGAGTCAAGACGGGAACCTTGAACTTCAGAAGTATATGCCAGTGCTATGCCCAAAGGGACCCAGCAGGACTAGTTACCTGCAGGGAGCACGAGCCCAGAACACTCAGCACGAGACCATTTCAGTCACCCTGCCATGGAGACCAATGAGGAGCCAAAAGGCAGGATCTCATAGACTTCCCCCTGCTTTCACAAGAATACACGCAAAGGCCAGCTTTCAGAACTATCGTTTTGCTATGGCCTGAAAAATACAGCTTGAAACTCCATGCTAAGCAATGACTTCTATGTTGTAGGTGGAATTTGTCCTCAATTTAAAGCAATGAATGGCTTCATACAATGGATAGGCAGTTATAAGACATAATTCATGGAAATTGTAAAATATGTTATTTTTAGTATATCATTCCTTTTATATCAGTGTGTCATTTGTATGTTGTAAATCACCTAAAATTCTATTAGTTATCAACAAAGTTATGTGTATACTCTTATTATAATAGTGTAAAAATCAATGTATTTGGTCAATGAGTAGGAAGTATTACATATTTGCAAATGAGAATGGTATTTCCCCCTAAATATTTATTTGACAAGAGGAAACTGCATAGGAAACATCAATACTTGTATTTGTTGGTACCCGCTCTTCTCTAACCTTGAATGTCCAGCCAAGACTTCAAATAAATCTCCGTTTTTAGCTTCACCGGCTCTGAAAGCATCAACATATCATTTATCCAGCGCACACGTGGTGTGTGTGTAAAAGTTATTTATCTAATAGCCACAAAAAAAAATCTTCAGGTAAGGCAGCAATCAACTATTTATAGTGCTTTCAAGTATATTTCCAAATATAATATGAATATTCTTGCAAGTTCCCAAAGTATTTCTTGCCTGTATATTCATCAAAGTGCTGGAAAATTACACAAGAGCAATCAGATAAAGCAGTTAATATGGCTGGCACCAATCCGACTGCTTTACTCCTCCCTCTATGATTAATTACAACTAAATTGATGTTACCAGCAATGATTAATTTATAACTTAGGTGCAAAGTAAATGAACTAAGCAAATTGGAACTGGCACTAACAATTTCTGAAGCCTCAGCAAAGCACCCACATCATGATAAGCTATTATGCACAGAAAACTTTCTCTCTAAAAAATGGTTAAAATGCCTAGGTGTAGTGATTGGTTTGTTTTTAAATATAGGTACATTTTCTTATATCTTCTGAAGCAAAGTTTAAATATTAAAAATAACCTTAGATTTTTATACCTGGATATACAGCAAATATATGTCTGGGAAGAAAAATGTCTTGCGTCTCATTTACCTAAAATAAGTGCAAAATGTTTTATTTTACCCTTATCTTTTAGTATTGGTTTTAAGACTTTAGATCGGGTTGTATAGATACAAGCCCACATGTGGCCCAATAGTGTATATTCTGAGCCAGTTTTCTCTTACCAAAAATGAAAAGAATTCTAATATTTCACAAAGCTGTTAGAGAAAATGTAGCTGACAAGCCCCGGCACACAGAGAGCTTCCTGTGAGATCGCCCAGTAGAGTTTCCAGTGGGTTCTCCTGAGCAGAGCAACAGCAGTCTAATAAGGGATTCCTCCTTCTTACTGCTGCACCACTGTATTTACTTATAGATACAAGCACATAGGAGAACAAAAGCCTGAGGGATGGCATTATTTCCCCCAAATAAGCTGAGATACCAGTCCAGAAAATGTATTGATGATGACCGTGCACTCAAATGGTGTTGAGATGGAGCATGCAAATACATAATCTCTTTGCAGAGGGAGGGTAAAGTTTCAGTCCATCAGATATTTTGAAGAAACACAAACATAATTATGAGAGCCATTGAAATTCACCTACTGTTAACACATGATTTTTACTATAAGAAGCCTGGGGGCAACTGATTGACGCAGAAAGGGGCGGGGTAGGGGCCAGAACTAGGTTGTGGTTTGGAAAAGGCTCTTTTCATTTAAAATCAACAAAGTGTGTTTTCACCCTGCAGCACTTACAAAATTCCCAAATAACATCTTTTAACCCAGTCAAATGCCTTTTTCTATTTCAAACAAGATTTTTTCAGAAGACATGTAACTCAGCTGAATTGGAGGGGATAAGCAGTTAAGCTTCCCAAAGCTTTTTGCTTTCATTTCTCAAAGCAAAGACCATATTTTATTTATTTATTTCAAGCACATAGAATGGTGACATGGGGCATTAGGAGTTGCTTGGATCATTCTTAGTGGAATAACTATATGTTTTATTCTTTAAGAGTCAGAATTGCTGGACAAGGAATGGTTAAGAATGATGAATTTTTAAAAAGAGAATATGACAGCTATCTTTATCATTTCTAATTAACCTTTGGCCAGAATTTTTCACTACAAAGTCACATGTACATCTTAATTAGGACATAAAATATTATTAACGTCTAATATTTCTTTTGGACAGTTAAAATTTTTTCAAGTGTCTTTCAGGTGACATTTCTTACACATTTGAAAAGATCTACTTTGATACTGTTAAAGAAAATGGCTTCGTTAGCTGTAAACCTTAGGTTTGACCCTAAAAATACTAGAAATGAGCTGACAAAAACTGAAGTTAAGTGACTAAAAAATTTTTAAAGAAATTTATGGCAATAGGTGGGATTACTCAGAGGGAAGGTGAGTAAGAGAGTAGAAAACAGAATCAGCCACAAAATGTGAAACTATCCAATAAATTAAATATCTCATTGTTTCACTAAAACAGATCCAGTTTTGAGCAAGGATGGAAGGATATTAAGCCTGACTTTAATATTTCATTGTGCAGGGTAGCACTCTCATCTCCTCCCCGCCTTCCACATTTGTCCGTTCCGAGGGCTCTAATACTGCCCACCTCCTTACATGCATTACTTGAGAGCCTGAAACACTCTTTGACAGCTTTTTCTGGAAAGCTTGTCTAAGTTCAAAGCAAAAACTAGGAACTTTACTTCAAAAGCCTGCTATACCTTTATTTCAGTATCTTCAGATTAAGAAAAAAAAAACTTTCTCAACAAGAAGGGTCTTGTTCCTTTTATCATGTACCATGGATATTTGTTCTTAATTTAATTCCCTTTATGACCACATTTGTGTGGCTCTGTTTTCAAGAAATTCAAAAGTGAACAAAAGACAGAGAGTATTATTAGGAAATTTAAAGTCTGGGGGAAAAAAAAAACCTTGACATATACAAGTATACCTCAGAGATATTGCAGGTTTGGTTCCAGACAATGACAATAAAATGAACATAGCAATAAAGTGGGTCACCCAAATTGTTTGGGGTTCCCAATGTATATGAAAGTTATTTTTATACAAGTGCACTGTGCATTATGTCTTAAAATATATATGCATACCTTAATTTAAAAATAATTTATTGCTAAAAAAAAAACAACGATCATCTGAGTCTTCTGCAAGCCATAAACTTTTTGCTGGTAGAGGGTCTTGTCTGCATGGTGATGGCTGCTACCTGATCAAGGTGGTGGCTGCTGAAAGGTGGATTAGCTGTGGCCATATCTTTAAATAAGACGGCAGTGAAGTTGGCCACATCAATTGACTCTTTCCCAAAAGATTTCTCTGTAGTATGCAATGTTGTTTCTAGCATTTTACCCATAGTAGAACTTCTTTCAAGATGGTAGTCATACGTTTCAAATCCTGCAGCTGTTTTATCAATTAAGTTTATACGATATTCTAAATCCTTTGTTGTCATATTAATGATGTTCATAGCATCTTCACCCGGAGTAGATTCCAACTCAGAAAACCACTTTCTTTACCCATTCATTAGGAGCAAATTTTTAATCTGTTCAGGTTTGATTATGAGATTTCGGTAATTCAGTCACATCTTCAGGTTCCACTTCTTTCTGACCTCTTTCTATTTCCACCACATCTGCAGTTACTTCCTCTACTGAAGCCTTGAAGCACTCTAAGTCATACATGTGAATTGGAATCAACATCTTCCAAACCTCCATTAATGCTGGTATTTTCACCTCCCTTCATGAATCACAAATGTTCTTAATGACATTTAGAATGGTGAATACTTTCCAGAAGTTTCGCATTTACTTTGCCCAGATCCATCAGAGGAATCACTGTCTACAGCAGCTATAGCCTTAAAAAAAATGTATTTTTTAAATAAGTCTTGAAAGTTGAAAGCACTCCTTGATCCAAGGGCTACAGAAAGATGTTGTGTTAGTAGGCATGAAAACAACATTAATTGTTAATCACCTTATACAACTCCATCAGGACTCTTGGGAAATTAGATATGTTGTCAATGAGCAGCAATATTTTGAAAGAAATACTTTTGTCTAAGTAGTAGGTCTCAACAGTGAGCTTGAAATATTCAGTAAACCATGTATAAACAGATATGATGTCATCCAGGCTCTCTGGCTTCATTTATAGAGCACAGGCAGAGTAGAGTTAGCATAATTCTTAAGGGCCTTAGGATTTTCAGAATGGTAAACGAGTATCGGCTTCAGCTTAAAGTCAGCAGCTGTGTAACCCCTGACAAGAGAGTCACCTGTCCTTTGAGGCTTTGAAGGCAGGCATATGTCTTTTCTCTAGCTGTGAAAGTCCCAGACAGCATCTTCTTCCAATAGTAGGCTGTTTCATCTACATTGAAAATCTGACTAGTGTAGCCACCTTCATCAATGATCTTAGCCTATCTCAGCTTTTGACATGCCTTGGTCACTAAGCTTTATTATTTTTAACTTTTGATTTAAAGTGGAACACATGCAACTCTTCCTTTCACTTGGATACTTAGAGGTCATTTTCAGGTTATTAATTGACCTTATTTCAATATTATTGTGTCTCAGGAAATAGGGAGGCCCAAGTAGGAGAGAGATGAGGACCAGCTGGTGAGTGGAGCAGTCAGAACAACCACATTTATTAAGTTTGACATCTCATATGGGTGTGGTTTGTGGCCCCCATAACAATTACCATAGTAATATCAAAGATTATTGATTATGAATCATCATAACAGATACAATAATGAAGAAAAAGTTTGAAATACTGTAATAATTATCAATATGTAACATAAAATGAAAGAATGTTGTTGGAATGTTGGAATGCAGGGTTGCTACAAACCTTCAATTTGTAAAAATCTGAGAAGTGCAATAAAGCACAATAAAACAAAGTATGCATGTATACAAATTAGAAAATATGCAATTTCTATAAAGAGGCACAATGTTCTTTGTGTCATTCAGGTGGCAAAGCAAATAGCAGTCATAGATCCAAACTTTTACAATCTGGCTCCTCTTAATCTGGTATTTATTTTTTAAATGGAATCACACATCTTTTTTTATTTATACAGCATGATAATTAATGCATTTTTAAGGATAAAAGAGAGAAAGAGAAAATATTACACAAGTATACAGTACATCTTTGGCTATTTAAGCCATATGATTGGAGGGAGAGTGAGTTTGATGTTTAAAATCTATTTTATAGTACATGTGGCTGTATTTATGCAAAGCCCATGTACTACATTCTTAGGATGCTTACTTTGTTCTAAGTCACTAACATAATTTTGGGAAATAGACGAAACTGCAAAATAAGTAAGTCAACTGATAAACGTTGTTTCCTTCCTTGGATACTACTGTAATCACGTTATCCACCGGTTAACATATTTTTTGACTAATATAGATTCATTTATTGACTTTCAGAAATATTCTGCAATTCAGTTGTAGATGGCTGTTGTCAATTAAGGGTCATAGATCTTAGTCTAGTTAAGACATTAAGATCGGTACTACTCTTCCTTTAAAATGTACCATAACTTGTGCTTCTTCAAAATCATTACCAAGCTTAGGTGAACATTTTCTCAGGTGTACATGAGCTTTCTGCTATGGTAAACCTCCCGGCCTAGTGTTTACAGATCTTTTTTCTCATTTTTCAGCTACTTCTGGTTTTCAATCATTGTCTCCCTCTTTTCTGTGCTAAACTGCAAACTCTGGAAGAGCAAGCAGGTATTATTTCACTTCCACAGTGCATTGAGTACCAAGAACACTGAGGGCACTTAATCTCAAATAGGCATAATGTGGATTCACAAATGTCATACAAAATCATCCGCTTCTAACATTATTATGGCAATTCCCTCTAGCTCTAGGTACAATGGAAGGAGAAACAATAATTTATAAAAATAAGTAGAAGAAACAATTTTCCACCATTCCTGAGGCATTAATAACGTCTTCTGGCATGTGAATGCGTGTCCACGACTCAGTATGTGTCACTTCCTGCTAATTCATTGAGCAGGTCCAGCATTTCAAGTATAAAACAAAAGACACAATTGAACCTTCCAGAGCCTTTGACAGAGTGCCCTACTCCTTTTCTCAGAAGTACCTCAGTACTCCCAAGGCTTCTTGCCATAGCCATGTCTCAAGCAATTGTCTTAAGCTGTTTAATTAATAAAGTCACTTAAAGGAATCATTGTGCTCATGGATACTAGTTATTAAACTTAAAATAACCAACTAGATTAATCCCCGAGTTCAAGGAGAGGTTAACATGCAGCCCTTTAGTCTTCCTAGATAAAATAAAGACCAAGATGGCAACAGATAGCTAAATGAGGTTTCCCGCTTCTGGACATTGAAATGCTAATGGAAGAAAAGAAAAAAAGTCGTATCATTTAAAAACAACTTACTTCCATACGAACAGAACTCCATACTTCCAAAATGAGAGTTTTATAAATGAATAACAGGTCTAAACAGCAACAGAACAAAAGCCTGATCTACAAACTAGAGAGTATCGTTCAATTTATTATTTTTTTCATTCACATATACATAAAAGATGCCAGGCTATTAATAAAATAGAAATTAATTTTAAGAGTCTGAAGATTTTAGAAAACATTACTATGTTTCCCTATTAAGTATTGCCTGAACAATTGGTATGTTTGCCTCCCTTGAGCTCTTTATTTTTTTTTTTTCCTCAACTTTTACTTTAAATTACAGATGCATGATATGCAGGTTGGTTACATAGGTAAATGTGTGTCGTGGTAGTTTGCTACACAGATCAACCCATCACCCAGGAATTAAGCCCAGCATCCATTCGTTCTCCTTCCCCCTTCCCCCACTGACAGGACCCAGTGTGTATTGTTTCCCCCAGTGTGTCCAGGTGTTCTCATCATTCAGCTCCTACTTAGAAGTGAGGACATATTCGGTTTGGTTTTCTGTTCCTGGGTTAGTTTGCTAAGGAAAACAGCTTCCAGCTCCATCCACAGCCCTGCAAAGGATATGATCTCATTCCTTTTTGTGGCAGCATAGTATTCCATGGTATATATGTACCACATTTCTTTATTCAGTCTATCTTGATGAACAATTGGGTTAGTTGATTCCATGTGTTTGTTATTAAACTAAAGAGCTTCCGCTCAGCAAAAGAAACTATCATCAGAGTGAACAGACATCCTACAGAACGGGAGAAAATTTTTGCAATCTATCCATCTGACAAAGATCTAATATTCAGAGTCTACAAGAAACTTAAATTTACACACACACACAAACAACCCCATTAAAAAGTAGGCAAAGGATATGAACAGACACTTCTCAAAAGAAGACATTCATGTGGCCAAAAAACACATGAAAAAAAGCTCAACATCACTGATCATTAGAGAAATGCAAATAAAAACCATAATTAGGTACCATCTCACTCCAGTCAGAATGATAATCATTAAAAAGTCAGAAAACAACAGATTCTGGTGAGGATAAGGAGAAAAAGGAATGCTTTATACTGTTGGTGGGAGTGTAAATTAGTTTAACCCTTGTGGAAGATAGTGTGGTATTCCCCAAAGACCTGGAGGTAGACATACCATTTGACCCAGCAATTCCATTACCGGGTACATAACCAAAGGATTATCAATCATTCTATTATAAAGACATATGCAAGCATATGCTCACTGCAGCTCTATTTTCTTAACGATCTGTGATAAACTTTCTTACATTCTATTCTTAAGTGTTTTTGGCTTTAGATTTCTAAGGTAAGTATTTTATTTTCTGTTACATAAGGTGTTCTAGAGTTCATACTCAAGTATGAACTTTCAGAGTAAATTTCTGTACGTTTACTAAAATATTTCCTGCAATCAGAATATAAAACTGTACACATTGCTTTATTTATTCATTGTATTTAACAATTTACCAGTCATCTATAAAATTCCAACCTACTACATTATTTGAAAATATGTACTACTCATTTCTCATAGTTCTAGCATATGCTCTTCGCTCATTTGCAATTCATTTTTATGTAATCAAAGTATTTACTACGGCCATGGAGGCAGATTAACATTTTAATATAACTGAGAGCCAGGTTTTTAGAAATAAGGAGAAAAGAAGCAGTCTATTCTTCCCTTTCTTTTCTTACCAACCTATAAGAGTATTTAGGGTCCTGGAACAGTAGCTTGGTTTTAACTACATAAAGATCTAACGCTGAGGTTGCTATTGCCCCAATTGCTCCATTTAGCCTTTCACACATAACAGTAAATTGGCCCCACATCTATCCATTCATGATCTACAAGTGAATTGACTCTATTTTTTTTTTAAGAATCTCATCAGTAGATGATTATATTTTTCTTTTGGTGAAGAGGAACCCCATCTTTCAATTCAGTCCAGAAGCTTTTTTTGCTCTCCCATCCAAATAGGCTTTCTTGGACAGGAGTTTTATCTTGAATACCAAACTGTTTCTGTCCTAGAAACCAGAAATAGCCATAACAACGTTTTGGGTACTAGACTTTCAAAGTATAGTGACTAATAAATTCACTAACTTTCCCATCTTTTTTCTCAGCTCCCACTCACAATGTTCCTAGAGAACTGGTAACAGCAACTTCCAATGCCCTGATGCTACACAAAACCTGACTGACTTCCAGCGTCCTTCTTGGAATCGAAAGTGAGATAAATCCAGTTTGGGGGAAGCCATTTTTGAAGCAGGCAAAGCTAGCCTTCAAAGGGGGAAAGAAGACTCAGCTTCAGAGAGAGATGGTGCTATGGATTAAATGGTTTGTTCACTCAAAAATTCATGTTGAAACTTAATCCCTCCAAAATTCTGGTGTTGCCAATATGGTAGTATCAAGAAATCTGGCCTTAAAGAAGTAATTTGGCCATGAGGGCTGCTCCTTCATTAATGGAATTAAGTTTTTTTTAAAAGAGGCTTCATGCAGCACTGTGTTCACCTACTTTGCTCTTCCCCATTTCTGCCATGTGAGGATACAGCATTTCTCTCCTCCAGAGGATGCAGCTTTCACCAGACACCAAACGGTAGTGCCTTGGTCTTGGATTTTCAGGCCCCAGAACTGTGAGAAATAAATGTCTGCTCTTTATAAATTACTCACTCAATAGTACAGTAGTTACTTCCTTATCCACTAGAGATACATTCCAAGCCCCCCAGTGGATGCTTGAAACGACAAATAGTACTGAACTTTATACACTATGTTTTTTCCTCTCATTACATACGTATGTTAAAGTTTAATTCATAAATTAGGCACAGTAAGAGATTAACAACAATAAAAAATAAAGTAGAAAAATTATAAGAATATAATTTCACCAATACAAGATTCATTTTTACCGTAGATCTTAGCAAGCTCAGCATATTAAGAACTTTCATCTTTTCACTTAAAGGAAGCTTTAAATGGCTTCTCTTTAGACAAATTTCCAGCATTACTACTTTTGCACTTTGGGGCCATTATTAAGTAAAATAAGTATTACTTAAACACAAGCACTGGGATACTGTGACAGGTGATCTGATAAGAAGATGGCTACTAAGTAACTAACAGGCAGGCAGCATAGCGTGGATGTGCTGCAGAAAGGGATGCTTCACGTTCAGAGTGGGATGAAACAGAATAGCAGGAGATTTCATCACGCTACTCAGAATGGTATGCAACTTAAAGTTTATGAATTGTTTATTTCTGGAACTGTCAATTTAATATTTCCAGACTGTGGTTTATCATGGATAACTGAAACCATGAATAAGGAGGTGCTACCGGATTCTGTTGTAGCAGCATAAAATAAACTAAGAGAGATGGTATTGCCATTTTCCTTGGCTCCTGAACAGATTTTATGCTTTACAATCTTAGTCCCTCAAGAGGCTCAACATTGTTTACTTCCACTGGATTCAATAAGACACCTTGTACTACCCTTCTTCTGTAAAGACCAGCCCTAGAAGCAACATACAGCCATTTTCTTCCAAGCTCTGTCACATTCGTGGGAGACAACACAGCAGCCATAATTATGTGCTCAGGGAATTTCAAGTGTGGTCATTTCTTAGTCTCCAGAAAAAAATATTTGTTCCCTTTCTCATTTCTTCTGTCATCACTGTCTCCTCAATAATACCAACTTCTCATTTCCCATGCTAGGTCACCCTACCATGAAACTCTCAAGTGCTTAAGCTTTCTAAACTGGAAAAAAAAAAAAAAAAAAAAAAAAAAAAAAAAAACAGGAAGAGAATTGACCTCAGGCTGTTTCTGCTTTGACCCTGCAACTCAACCGTGCTAAGGCAGGGAAGGCAAAATGCAACTATTTTCAGGATTGGGAAGGGAAAAATAGAAAGAAAGCAATGTGAATTACTATCAACAAACTATATAACTTTGATAGTTTAAGTACATATCTGTTACTTGCAAATGAAAAATTATTGACTAAGGGAAAAGATTATTGAAAATAACTAATGGCAGTTTTCACCGCATCATTAACAGAGTCAAGTCTAATGAGTAAAGTGGTGTTCAAGATGGGTAATTCTGTTTGGGATCCAAAATGAACTGTAACTCTAAAGTAATTAAATTGACATTAATAATGGCTTGCAAGCTGCCTCTTAAATCAATTCCGAACCATGGAAATAATTATATAGCTACCTAAAACTACTATAATCAATAGCTTTTATTTGCATATAAAATTGCAGGTGATATGCTTGTGCTCCTTTTCTTTTCAATAGTTGCATAAAGTCACACTTTATTCATTATTCAACAAATGTTTGTTGAATTCTTATGTGCCAGAAAGTATTCCGGGCACTAGGGAGACTTTGATGAACAAAACAAGCAAACAAATAAACAAAAAATGCTTGCCCTCATGGAGCTTACATTTTCATGAATGGCAACAACAAAAAACACAATAATCAAATCATATATCATGTTGCATGTTGATAAGTGCTATGGAGAAAAACGATTCAGAGCAAGGAGCAAGGTTGGAGGAGTGCAGACAGGTGACTAAGGTCTAAATAGAGGATGTCTCATCACAGTGACACCTGAACAAAGAGATAAAAGAGGTGAGGATTCAAAACCATGAAGAGTGTTTTAGAAAGAGATCAGTAAGAGTGGACATGTGTTACATTTTGGGCAGCAAGAAGTCCAAGTGGCTGGAAAGGATCAATAATCCATTTGCAGATGAGAAAGAGTCCACATCAAGCATATCTGAGGCAAGAAGATTGGGCTTTAAATTCTGGATACATTAAGTTTTCATGCTTCATAGACAATCAAGTAGTACTAGTCTAAAAATCAGGACTGAGCTACAAGCTAAAAATTTGGGGAGCCATGGTCTATAAAATATTAAGATTTTGATTTTATGTCTCAGACTTAATGAAGTTATCAACTAACTTACAGAATTTAGTCTAATAGTGATATAAACAATTTCTGTTCAATAGAAAACCATGGTCTATTATCCTGCAAAATATTAACCTGTTTTGTTTTTAACCCTGAAACTTATTCTGCAATGCAAATTGGATGCTAAATCTGGAGCTAGTATAGACTTCACAGGTTGAGGGCACAGTCCTCCATTAGACTCTTTTTACTTCAGATACTTGCTTCATTCTCCAAGGTTGCCAGGTCACCCTCACTTACGACCAGCTGGCTACAAGTGTAGAGGTTCCCACTATCTCATCAGATTTGATAATTGCCAGAATGACTCACAAAACTCAGAAAAGCACTAGATTTCCAATTATAGTTCACTATAATGAATACAGGTCAGGACCATCTAAATAAAGAGACACATAGGCAAACACAAACACAAAACTTCTTTGTCCTCAGGATGCATCACCCTCCTGGCACATAACCATGTATCATCAATCAGGGAAGCCCACCCAAGTTTTGCTGTTCAGAGTTTTTATTGGGATTTCATTACACAGGCATGGCTGATTGAATCATTAACCATGAACTCAGTCTCTAGCTTCCTTCCACTCTTCAGAGGTCAGGTTGATGTCATCTGGCTCAAAGCCCCAACCTTCTAATTTTGTGGTGTGTCTTTATAGAATGACCAGTCTCTGTCCCAAAAATGTCTAGAGGTCCACCATGAGTCACTTCATTTGCATAGATTCAGGTGTGGTCCTAGAGGCTCACTGTGAATAACAAAGACTCTCTTGTCATTGAGGAGATTCCAGGGATTATAAGCTCTCTCAGGAACCGGGAAAAAATTTCAGATGAATTCTTTATTATGCAACATATTCCTGCACGAAATTGCTAACATATATAGCTCTTCAAATGCTTATTGAACTAGCTTTAACATCTTACTGGTTCCCTCATTAATAAGGGTGATAAATATTGAAGATGTATTCATTATACATTTGCATAAACTCATGACTTTTTGAAAATTAAACATTAACAGTAGTATTAAATGAGATAACCAACAGAGTAAATCAAGAAGAGAGATGGTCCAAGGAATGACCCTTCAGCACCCCAAATTAAGATTTAAGAGATAAGAAGTAATCAGCAAAGAAGTCATAGGAATGCCTAATGACCCAGGAAGAAAACCAACAGAATGTGCGCAGCTGGAACCCAAGCAAAGAATGTAGTTCATAGAAATGAATGATCAGCTATGTTGAATGCTGCTGATAAATCTAGTTAAATGAAGACTGAAACATCCTCATTGGATTTGGCAACTTAATGGTCACTGGTGATCATGACAAGAACACTTTTGAAAATGGGGAGGTAAGGAACATTTGGGCTGGGCGCAGTGGCTCACACCTGTAATCCCAGCATTTTGGGAGGCTGAGGCGGGCAGATCACTTGAAGTCAGGAGTTCGAGACCAGCCTGGCCAATGTGGTGAAACCACATCTCTACTAAAAATACCACAAAATTAGCCTGGCATGGTGGCACACACCTGTAATCCCAGCTACTTGGGACGCTGAGGCAGGAGAATTGCTTGAACCCGAGAGGTGGAGGTTGCAGCAAGCCAAGATCACACCACTGCACTCCAGCCTGGGCAACAGAGTGAGACTCTGTTTAAAAAAATAAATAAATTGGAGTAGCTTTAAGAGAATGATTAAACAATTCATTATTATTTAGCCATTAAAAAAGAAATGAAGTATTAATGCATGCTACAACACAGCTGAAAATTGAAAATATTATGCTAAGTGAAAGATAGCAGACACAAAAAGGTCACATACTATACGGCTCCATTTATGTGAAAGAGTGTTTGTAAGCTGATGGAAATGTCCCCATACAAGGAGAAAAAATGGATAATGCAGAAAAATGAAGAGAGATAAAGAATTACTCTATTTGCCATACATTTTGTTTTCATTAAAATGCCAAAAAAGCAGCATGCCTTTCAAAATCCTCTTATATAATATTAAACCAAATATTGCTGTTGTCTAATCCTAGCTCTGCCACTATCTTGTTCTGTGTCTTCATAAAGTCTCCCAAATCCTCAAAAATATAAAATGAAAGAACTGAACTAAATTATCCTTAAGTATCCTCTCAGTCCCAAAGTTCTGTATTCTCTAATATTCACTGATTTATTATGAGATCTAAGAATAGCTTTATAAAGCCTGCTTTCTCCATGTTCATATCATTGGAGCTCCACAAACTGCCTATAAAAAAATTCAAAGCTATACTGATTTATAGCAGATTAAACGAAGAGAACCACACAAGATGAGCAAAGAACTCAAGACAAACTAGATGCAATCAGAGACATCTGGGTGGATTTACCACCACAGCTTAAAAACATCTGGGCAATGTTAGTACTCCAGTTCTGGAAATCATACATTCCTAAGTCTGACATTATTTTGGATGAGTAACTTGTATCCTTAAGCTACAGATGCCTCATTTTGGCAAGAAAACCTAATAAGCACAGGAAAAAACACAAGAGGAAATAAAAAACCAGAATATCTCTAGCATGCAATGGTGGAATATCTTAATGCAAAAAGTTAGATCTAAATACTAATTATGTGGTTTCGATCTATAATCTACAGATATTTGATGACCTACTGACACATCAAACTCAATTTGCCTGAACCCAAAACATTATCTTTCCCACAATCCTGTTCCATGTGATTTGCCAGTCTTCATTGCTGCTCTCACCAGCAGCCAGGTTCAAAACTTAGGAATCATTTTTGACTCTTTCTTCCTTTTTAAGCCCCTTTCCTACATCTAGTCATTTGTTGAAGCCTGTTAGTTTCTATCCCTATATTGTTTCTGGCTCCCTTTCACAGTATTACTGCTACTCTCCTTGCTGACTGCATGCTGACTGCACGCTGCCTGTATCCCAGACTGCCGCAAGCTTTTCCTAACCACTCTATCTGCTCCCCACGTTCCAATTCATACCACTTTGCCAACAAATCCTCCTGGATGGCAAAACTAATCTTCGTAAAACTGTGCTCAAGTAGACTCAATGTCTGTCTACCATGAAATCCAGATCACAGATGGAATTGAGCACCAATGCCTAAAGTTCAAAGACAAATCTTGAAATGTGGCCTGATCCTTATTTCTCATGTGTCTGGATAAGCACATTAACCACTTCCAAAATGAAAGGACTCATATTCAAATCTTAGCATGATGATAATGGCTTTTTTTTTTTTAAATTCAAGGTCTCACTCTCATATTTTTTCTTGTTGCCAGGCTGGAGTGCACTGGTGTGATCTCAGCTCACTGCAGCCTTGACTTCCCAGTCTCGGGTGATCCTCCCACCTCAGCCTACTGAGTAGCTGGAACTACAGGAGTATGCCACAATACCCAGCTAGTTTTTTAAATTTTTAGTAGGGACGGTTTTGCTATGTTGCCCAGGCTGGTATCAAACTCCTGGGCTCAAGCATTCCACATACCTCGACCTCCTAAAGTGCTAGGATTATAGGCATGAGCCGCTATATCCAACTTGATAATAGTTCTTAAAATATATTCTTGTCTCTTCTTTCTTCTATCTAGTGTAATTACTTATTGAAAAGAAGCATTCATAATCAGGGAGAGGATTCAGATAACTATAGCAGAACTGTAAAGAGAAAGAGTCACTGCTCAGTTTTGATGTCAAAGCTGGGTCAGAAAGACACAGAGGGTGAAGGCCTTAAAATTAGAAGCTCTGGAATGTCCTTGCTCTGACCTTGGCACACAAGAACTAGCATGACCTCACTTTCCCCACTACTCAGGTACTACATAAACCTAAAAGAAAAAGCCAGAGAGAGCACCGTATGATTTTGGAAGGAAGAATATAAGGCCCCTGAAGAGGCAGGTAAGACCAACAAAGGTCACCTCTAGAAACAGAAGATAGCAAAATTATCCATTAATGAGGCTGGTTTTGTTACCTGCAGGGCACATGATTTTACTTCATTGGATCTACCCTACAGAATCTCCAATAAATTACATGCAGGTAACCAATGTTTTTTGGAGCCTTCTGGCTTTCTTAATGACATTCAAAGAGGTGCTGAAGACAGTATCAGTGTTGTCACACAATGAAATCAGTGATATTCTCTTCTGACAACCATATGTTTAGATTGGTGGAATTTATCCTTGAAAGAAAAGGAATGACAAAATTCTAGGAGGTCACATTATAGTATTGTTTACAAACAATTCTAATATTGGTATATAATTTGGGGTTTCATTTGTATTGCTCTGTAAGTTAGCTGGAAAAATTACCTCTTCTGGATATAGTGCTGAGATATAACAAACACCAATTATTAGAGACAAAAAGAATTGTTAATGTCACCTTGTCACACTGGTTAAAAAGTTCTTAGTTGTTCAAATGTAGATAAAATAAACTATGGAGAAAGGCTGTGAGACAACCATATATGAAACGAAAAAAAAAAAAGATTAGCATTCATAAAATACTATAAATTTAAGCATTTTAGCACTTAGTCAAATTGGTATAAAAATTATTAAAATAGAAAAAGAAAACATATCAAACTACAAAGGTCAATTATTGTAAACCAGTTGACTAACCCTATCGACTTGTTACTCATAATTAAAGGCAATTGAGCTAATCCAAGCTTTTAAAAAAATATATAGGAAACTTAAAAACACTGTAAGGCCTAAACTGTGGTTCTGACTCCAAACACTGACATAGCACTTATTGAGATTTTTAAAATATATTTTATCCTTAAAGAAACTCCAAAAACTACCTAAGAAAGATGTTATCTGCCTCATTTGATAAAGGACTGAATTGAGAGCAGGAAGGAGGAGCTGTGAGTCCCTCTGGAGTGGCAAAGGCATGAATGGTAGGGCTGGGGAGGTGAATGCAGCCCTCTTGATTCAGTCCTAGACTTGAATTACTGGGTTTGCTTATCTAGAAGGATCAAATTAATCAAATAGTTTCTTTCCTTTCACTATCATTAGACAGCCAAAAAGACAAAATTTTAAAGAGATGTTTTTCAAGAATTTTAATTTTCCATATAGTCTGGCAAATGATAAAATATTGCTGAGAATTACTGACTGTCAAGGTTGCTGACAGTTAACAGGCAACTTCAATCTATCTCCAGATCATATGGACATAACAGGCAGCTTCATTCAGGATCAACTGGTGGTGGGTTTTATTTTTTTCTTTCCTTCTTTCTTAGTTTGAAATTGTGGTGATAAGATGGATAAGGTCATTTAAAGATGGTGACATGTGGTATCTGTTACAAATGTTGGGTCGTATTTAAAACATGCTGAGAGCAGCACAGAAGCAGGAACAAAATGTTCTTAGCTTCTCAAGCCTAATATCTCTTCTATTGTATAGATTTCCATCAATTGGTTCTATTAGGTAAATTAAATCTGACCTTTATAACCCAGTAAAGGAAAACGAAATTTAAGAGTTTGTGAGCATGGGACTAGGGAAAAAGAAAAACATCCACTGTGCAAAAGAGGATTTGTGAAATAATGACACAGAAAACTTCAAATAATGCCCAGATGTATGCACTTGTGGTCAATTCCTTTGGTTGACCTAAGGGAATAAGAGTTTTGTTCTTTATTAGTTTGCTTGGTTTTTTTCTCTTTAAACTAAACCTCAGAGCTGGAAACTAATTCCTTTCTTTTGGTCCAAGTTCTCCCTAGAGAATTATCAATTTTTCCATTCAATACACACTGATAGCAGCATGCAGGACAGCAAAAGCTCAGAGAGACAAGTATTCTCATATGCTGCCATATAGATGTCAGTTCTAGCTTTCAGGAGGAAAGTTTCCTCTGTTTTTTCAAGGGTCTTGAAAAGACTCATAAATTTTGCCCCGGTGTTTCCACCTTTAAGAATTTACCTACAAAAAAACAAGGGATGTGCTAATGATTTCTCTAAGGACTTGTGATAACAATTGAAAACAAAGTCCCATAACAGGAGGACAGGTAAATGATAATATGCCTTTATAATGGAATAAAATGCAACAATTACAATCAGGTTTTCCAGGATGCTCCCATCTTTTAAACAAGTTAGTCATGCATCATGGGGATACATTCTGAGAAAAGCATCATTAGCAATTTTGTTTTTGTACAATCATACACCTAGATGGTATACCCCACTACACACCTAAAATATATGGTATAGCCAATTGCTATATAGAACAATTCTTAAAACATATTCTTGTCCCTTATGTCAAGACTGTCAATTATTTTGACAATCAAGATACCAATTATTTTGTTATAATTGATATGCAATAAAGCTACACTTGCTATGCAATTATAACAAAATGGTATTTGTATGTTTAAACATATATAAACATAGAAAAGTTACAAGAAAAATATGGTACTATAATTTTATGGGATCACTATCCCTTGTTCACTGAAATGCCATTATAAAGTACATGACTATATATATCTGTATATATGTATGTGTATATATATGTATGTGTGTATATATATGTATGTGTGTGTATATATGTGTGTGTGTGTGTGTGTGTGTATATATGGACTAAGAGAGACTATGAGGCCAGTCACAGTGGCTCAGGACTGTAAACATAGCACTTTGGGAGGCCAAGGCAGGCAGATCACTCGAGCCCAGAAGGTTGAGACCAAGTTGAGCAACATAACGAAACCCCATCTCTACAAAAAAAAAAAAAAAAAAAAGAAAGAAAGAAAAAAAATTACAAAAATTAACCAGGTGTGGTGGTCTGTGCCCACAGTCCCAGATACTTGGGAAGCTCAAGTGAGGGGACTGCTTGAGCCTGGGAGGTCAAGGCTTCAGTGAGCCAAGATCATTCCACTGCGCCCCAGCCTGGGCAACAGAGTGAGACCCTGTCTTAAAAAAAAAAAAGAGAGAAAATGGGAGACATTTTCCAGAAAGTTAACATGTCTAGGTCTAGATAAATGATGGGGTTATGGGTGATTTTGTAAGTGTTTCAGAATAGATGTATTACTTTTGTAATCCAAAAGAAAGCAATAATTTTAAAAATATATATATTTAGAGCAGCAGTCCCCAACCTCTCTGGCACTGGAGACCAATTTCATGGAAGACAATTTTTCATGGACCAAGGTTGGGAGACGGTTTCAGGATGAGTTAAGCACATTACATTTATTGTTCACTTTATTTCTATTATTATTACATTGTCATATATAGTGAAATAATTATACAACTCACCATAATGTAGAAGCAGTGGAAGCCCTGAGCTTGTTTTCCTGCAACTAGATGGTCCCATCTGGGGGTGATGGGAGACAATGACACATCATCAGGCATTAGATGCTCATAAGGAACAAGCAACCTAGATCCTTCACATGCACAGTTCACAGTAGTGTTCGAGCTCCTGTGAGAATCTAATGCCGCTGCTGATCTAACAGGACGTGGAGCCCAGGTGGCAATGTGAGAGATGAGGAGTGGCTGTAAATAACAGATGAAGCTTCACTCACTCACTCACAATCCTGCGGTGTGGCTTGGTTCCTAACAGGCCACAAACTGGTGCTGGTCCATGCCCCAAGGGTTGGGGACTCCTGTTTTAGAAACTAATGGAATTAGTAATATTAAAGATTATTTTGAAGGGAAGAGCCAGATACAAAGCAGTACATATTAAGCAGTACATGCAATAATTCTATTTTCATGAAAAATACATGTTTTAATACAAAGAGAATAAGGACTGAAAACAAAAAATAAAATGTAAGTAGCATCTGGATTAAATAGTTATTGGTAATATTTATTACTCTATATTTTCTGTATTTTCCAAACTTCCTCAAATTGATTTTTTTCAATTATTCAATGTATGTTTCCCCAGCTTTAATAATGCATAATTGACAAATTAAAATGGTACATATTTACAGTACACAATGTGACGTTTTGATATATGTATATATTGTAAAATGACTAAATAAAGCTAATTAACAGATCCATCACCTCACATATTTATCTTTTGTGGTGAGAACATTTAAGATCTAATCTCTTAGAAATTTTGAGTATATAATACATTATTTTTAACTACAGTCACCATGCTATACAATAAATCTCCAAATCTTACTCATTTTGTCTAACTGAAGCTTTGTGTCTTTCAAACCACATCTGCCCATTCCCCCAAACCCTGGCCACTAACTTCCTATTCCCTGCTTCTGTGAGTTCAACTTTTTTAGCTTCCACACAAAAGTGAGATCATGTTGCATTTGTCTTTCTGTGCCTGCTTATTTAACTTAGCATAATGTTCTCCAGGATTATGTGTGTTTTCACAAATGACAGGCTTTCCCTCTTTTTTAAGGCTCAATAGTATTACCTATACTATATTTACTGTATCCATTCATTCATCCATAGACACTTAAGTTAAATCCATATCTAGAATAAGCTGGCTATTGTGAATTATGCTGCAATGAATGTAACAGTACAAATAAATTTTGACATTAATTTCATTTCCTTTGCATATATATCCAGTAGTGGGGTTGCTAGATCATATGGTGGTTCTACTTTTAATTTTTTGAGGAGTCTTATGCTGTTTTACTGTTTTCCATAATGACTATACTAATTTACATTCCCACCAATGGCCTCACCAACACTTACTATCTTTTGTCTTTTTGATAATAGCCATTCTCTCAGGTGTGAGGTGATATCTCTTTGTGGCTTTCATTTACATTTCTTGCTGACTAGTGATGTTGAGCATTTTTTCTATATGCCTGTTGGCCACTTGTATGTTTTTTTAAAAATGTCTACTCAGACCCTTTGCCCATTTTTAATATCTTATTTCTTTTCTTATTGCGTGCCTGTTTTGGATACTAATCTGTTATGAGGTGCGTAGTTTGAAAATATTTCCTCCCATTCAGTAGGTTTTCCCTTCACTCTGTTAACTGCTTCCTTTGCTGCATTAAGGTTTTCTATTTTAAGGCAATCCCATTTCTCTATTTTTGCTTTTATTGTCTGTGCTTTTAGAGGCCAAAAAATCATTGCTCAGATCAATACCAAGTAGCTTTTTTTCCTGTTTTCTTCTGGTAGTCTTACAGACTCAGTTTCAGAGGCTTAGGTCTTATGTTTAACTCTTTAATCCATTTGAGTTAATTTTTTTTATAAGGTGCGAGATAAGAGTTCAATTGCATTCATTTCGATGTGGATATTCAGTTTTTCCCATACACTTAACTGAAGGCTCTGTTCTTTCTCCATTTTGTGTCCTTGCCACCTTCGTTGAAGGTCAATTAACTGTAAATGTGTGAATTTATTTTGGGGCTCCCTATCCTGTTCCAATGGTCTATGTGTCTGTTTTCATGCCAGTACCATGTTGTTTTGATTTGTATAGGTTTGTAGTATATTTTGAAATCAGATAGTGTGATGCCTCCAACTTAGTCCCTTTTTCTCAAAATTGGTTTGGCTACTTGGGATTTTCTCTGGTTCTATATGTATTTTAGGATTTCTATGTTTGTGAAAAATGTCACTGGAATTTTGATAGGGATTGCATTCAGTCTGTGGATTATTTTGGACAGTATGGGCATTTTAATAATATTAATTGTTTCCATCCATGAACACAGAATATCTTCTCATTTGTCTTTCATTTCTTTCATCAATATTTTATGATTTTCAGAGTATATATATTTCACCTTTTGGTTAAATTTATTTCTAAGTTTTTTTTTTTTTTAATGCTGCTGTAAATGGGATTGTTTTCTTCATTTCTTGAATAGCTCCTTGCTGGTATGTATAAACTCTACTGGTTTTTGTATGTTGATTTTGTATTCTGAAACTTTACTGAATGTATTGATTAGTTCTAACAGGTTTTTGGTGAAGTATTATCAGTTTTCTATATATAAGATTATGTCATTTGTAAACAAAGGCAATTTTACTTCTTCCTTTCTGATGTGAATATCTTTCATTTCTTTTTCTTGCTTATTTGACCTGGCTAGGACTCCAGTACTATACTGAATAGAAGTAGAGTGGGCATTTTTGCCTTGCTCCTGGTTTTAAAGGAAAAGCTTTCTGCTGTTCAACACTGAGTATAATGTTTGCTGTGGACTTGTCATATATGGTATTTATTATGTTGTGACAAATTTCTTCTACCCTTAATTTGTTGAGATTATTTATCATGAAAATATGTTGAATTTTGTCAGTTGCTTTTTCTGCATCTATTGAGATGATCATATGGCTTTTTTCTTCATTCTGTTAACATGATGTATCATATTTATTGATTTGCATCTGTCACACCACTCTTGCAGCCAAGGATAAGGCCTATTTCTCAGAGTGTGTGATCCTTGTATGTGCTATTTAATTCGGCTTGCTAGTATTTTGCTGAGGACTTTTGCATCTATAATCATCAAAGATACTAGACTGTAATTTTCTTTTTTACAGTGCCCTTGTTTGGCTTTGGTATCAGGGTAACATTTGCCTTATAAAATGAACCTGATAGTGCTTCCTCTTCTTCAATTTTTAGGTAGAGTTTGAAAAGGATTAGCATTAATTTTTCTTTAAATGTTTATTAGATGTTACCAGTGAAGCCATGAGGTCTTGGGGTCTTCTTTGACAGGAGTTTGTGAATACTCTTTTAATATCCTTACTTGTTATTGGTCTGTTCACATTTTGTCTTTATTCATGATTCCGTCATGGTGGTTGTATGTTTCTAAGAATTCATTCATTACTTCCAGATTGTCAGTGTATAATTGTTCATAGTCTTTTATGATCCTTTGGATTTCTGTAGCATCAGTTGTAATATCTCTTATTTGTCTTCTCTCTTTTTTCCTTAATTAATCTAGCCAAATATTGATATATTTGTTCTTTTTGAAAAACCAATTTAGTTTCATTATTCTTTTCTATTGTTTTTCTAGTCTATTTCATTTATTTCTGCTCTGATTTTATTATTTCCTTCCTTCTGCTGACATAGCCCTTAATTTGTTCTTTATTTTCTAGTTCCTTGGGGTATAAAGTCAGGTTTCTACTTGAGTTCTTTTTTTTTTTTTTTTTTTTAACAACATAATGGGTTTATATTTAATACAGTACTTCTCATGAGGAAGATGTTACTCAGTTAATATGAAGTTTCTTAACATTAAATCTCTTTTCCATGTCAATGTCTATAGTTTATTTTTAACATTATTTTCTGCATTTCAGTATCAGATACATTGAATACATTTTTCTAAATGTTTTTTTCCCCAGAGATAAAAGTTTCCCTTTTTGGCTGACTCTCTGATATCTAAACACAATATTAACTTGGGAGAAAACAAAATAAAAACCTAATAAAAAGATGAAGAAAAGGCTCCTCAACGATTCAGGAGGCAGTGATTATAACTGAACATTGGTGATTTCCTAAGATTCTGGGCAAGAGCTTCCTTCTTATTTCATATGCTTTGAGAATTCTAAAACTATGAAATATTACTTAGGTAAATTTCAGCCATCTTACTTCTTTGATCTGCTTTCTAACTAACAAATACAAATTATTATAGGTTGTATTTTTCTGTGCATTATTTGTTGTAAAGAAAACTTTTTTTCAATTTATTTATACATGTTTGTTACCATTTCACGGAAACAATCAAAAATGTAAAACTCCCTTATTTACTGATTCTTGGAAACTTTCAGACACCAAAGCTCAGGTTTAGCCTCTATAGCACAAAGGTTTTCAGGGTGAGGTTTGATTCAGTTGGGCTTTCAAAGTCACATCTGTCCATTTCCTTCTTCGCGCATATACCCCCAAGCAGGCTACAAATGCCTGTAATGCTGAGAACCACACCTAACAAGAGGACAATTGCATCACTGCTTCTACTGCTTTGACAACAGGCAGCGCCAAAAGCAGTGATATGAGGACTAAGGACAACTGTGTTGAAACTGAGGTAATGATGTTAGAATCTTGAGGGCTGAAGGTTCCCAAGAAATGGCATATATAGAATTCTATCTGACTTGAAATTTTCCCTTCCTGGAGCTCCAGATGCTGAGATTAAGAGGTTCCACATGATACTACCTTCCAGGAAGCAGTCATTACAGGAATCTCTTCTTTCTTAATGTAGGCATTTATTCCTATAAAGTTCTCTCTTAGGACAGCTTTTGCTATATCCCAGAAGTTTTGGTGTGTTTTGTTTCCACTGTAACTTGCTTCAAAATGTTTTATAAGTTTTCTTTTGATTTCCTCTTTGACCAGCTGGTTATTCAGGAATATGTTATTTAACTTCCATATGTTTTTGAATTTTCAAACATTCCTCGTTATTGATTTCTACTTTCATACTGTTGTTTTCAGAAAAAAAATACTTGGTATGATTTCAATTTTCTTGAATTTGTCAAGACTTTTTGTGGCCTAAAAGATAATTGATTTATAATAATTTTTGTTACAATGTTTATGACATATGACATAACAATATTTGTAACATATTTGTAACAATTGACAAATTAACCCTTTTATCATTATATAATGACCTTCTTTGTCTCTTATGGAAGTTTTTGACTTAAAGTCATTTTGTCTGATGTTAAGTATAACCACCCTACTCTCTTTTACATGGACTCTTCCATCTCTTTACTTTCAGCCTGGGTTTGTCCTTAAAGCTAAAATGAGTCTCTTGTAGGTAGCACATTATTGGATTTCTTTTAATACACTCACCCAGTCTATGTCTTTTGATTAGAGAATTTAATCCACTTATATATAAATTATTGATAGGAAAGTAATTACTATGGTTTTTGCTGATCATTTTCTGACTGCCTCTAGTCTGTTTCTTTCATTCTTTTCGTGTTGTCTTTCTTCACGATTTGAAGATTTTTGTCACTGGATGCTTTGATTCTTTTCTCTTTATTTCTTGTGGTGTGATTTAACCTAGGATTTTTCTTTATGGTTACCATGAGGCTTCCATAAAATGTCATATAACAGTCTATTTTAGGCTGATAACAACTTAACTTTAGCTGCATACAAAACCTCTACATTTTCACTTCTCTTCCCACATTTTATGTTATTGATGTCACAATTTTCATCTTTTATGGATCATATATTCATTAACAAATTATTGCAGCCAGTTATTTTTAATAGTTTAGTCATTTAATTTTTATAAAGTTAGAAGTGACTTAAAATCTACCATTACTGTATTAGAATACTGTGAATTTGAATATATTCTTATTCTTACAGTGAGTTTTGTAGTTTTATTCTGTTTTCACTCTGTTAGTGTTCCTTTATTTCAACTTGGAGAACTTCCTTTAGCATTTGCTATAAGACAAGCCTAGCAGTGATGAGCTTCCATAGCTTTTGTCTGTCTTTGAAAGTCCTTATCGCTCTTTTATTTCTGGAGCAGTCTTGTCAGATATTCTTGGTTGACAGGGGTTTGTTCTAGCACTTTGTATATAATTATCTTCTTTCAGGCTGGAAGATTTCTGCTGAGAAATCTACTGGCAGTCTTATAAGGAGTCTCTTGTATGTGATGAGTTTCTTTTCTCTTGCTTTTACAATTCTGTCTTGAGTTTTGAGAATTTGAGTATAATGTGTCTTGGCAAAGATCTCTTTATATTTAATCTATTTGGGGTTCTTTGGACTTCATGTATCTGGGTGTTCATTTCCCTCTGCAGAGTTGGAAAACTTTCTATCATTATTTCCTTAAATAAGCTTTTGGCCCCTTTCTCTTTGTATGTTTTTTCTGAGATTTCTATAATGTCTATATTGGTTTATATGATAGTGTCCTATAAGTTTTAGAGACTTTTTTCACTTTTTTCATTCTTTTCTGTTGTTGTTCCTCTAACTTGAATGAACTCAAATGCCCAGTCTTTGAGCTCATTAATTCTTTCTTCTGCTTGATAAAGTCTTCTGTGGTAGCTGTAGATTTATTTTTTTTAGTTCAGTCATTGCGCATTTTAGCTTTAGAATTTCCTTTTTGGTTCTTTTATATGGTTTCTATTTCTGTGCTGAACATCTCCTTTGATTTGTGTATTATTTGCCTGATTTCATTTTGTTGTTTGTGTTCTCCTATAGCTCACTGAGCTTCTTTAAAATGATTACGTTTAATCAAACTAATAGGTGCCTACAGAAAAAAATCAAATTGTACCAAAAAAATCTTCTTCTTGGCATTTTTTGTTTTGTTTTGTTTTTCAGACCTCTAATATTACTCCATAACTCTAAACAATAGAGGCATACCTCTTATGGCACCAAGACCCTAAGATGACCCCCTATGATTCCCACTCCTGTTATTCACACCCTTGTGAAGTCTACTTCTGGAATGAAGAGAGTTGACCTATGTGAAAAATAGAATATTACAGAAGTGACAGTGTATGGCTTCTGGGGCTAGGTAATCACAGGATTCTTAGATTACTCACTTGGGAGAAAGCAGCTGAGGTCTTCTGTTATCAAGTTGGATGGTGAGAAATCTTGGTAGTAAATTTTATAATCCTAGTCACGCCTTTAGAAGACTGCAATTTCTTGAGAAACTGAGCCAGAACTCCTCAACCAAGCCACAACAAATTCCTTGTTTATTGTTGTTTTAAAATACAAAGCTTACTTTGGGAGGTCGAGGTGGGCAGATCACCTGAGGTCAGGAGTTCGAGACCAGGCTGACCAACATGGAGAAACCCTGTCTCCACTAAAAATACAAAATTAGCCAGGCGTGGTGGCTCATGCCTGTAATTCCAGCTACTCGGGTGACTGAAGCAGAAGGATTGTCTGAACCTGGGAGGCGAGGTTGCGTTGAGCCAAGATTGCGCCATTGCGCTCCAGCCTGGGCAACAAGAGTGAGACTCCATCTCAAAAATAATAAATACAATACAATAAAATACAAAGCTTTGGAGTGATTTCTTAAGTTGTAAATAAATATTTATATGTCTTATTAATCTTGAATATTATATATGCTTTGCTATGAAAAATGAGAATTCACTCACTTTCACATCCCCCAATTGCAATCTGCCCCTTCTCATTTTCACAATTTGTGATCATTCCTTCATTTGAGAGAGATTCTACCCACCTACTAAAGAGTTTAAATTACATACCAAAACCTCCATATATCTTTCCATAAACTTTTATTGCATGTCTTAATCTCAATATGTAATATGAAAATTATGTTTATTCCATCCTATTCTCCACATTCTTACTTCATGACAACCCGCTTTCTTCTGTCAGTTACAGATATTTTCCCTTGCCCTTTTGTTTAATATTATCTGATTACACTTATGCTCTATTTCATAATTGTACATAATTCATTGGTGCTTTATTTATAGGCTGATTCTGATATTTGAAAGCATAAAAAACATTGTGACAATGTCAGAAAACTATTTCCTTAGGAAAAGCCACATTGTATGGTTAAGACTATATTTCCACATCTATCAATCCAATGTGATGAATCCTAGGGGAACTGAAGGAACATACATTTTCTTAGAGTCCATTAATATCTGAAAATTATGCCATATCCCAGTTTCCTTCATACTTGGCCAAATCTTTCCTTACAGACATTTTTTCCCTCTGTCAGTACTTGCATGTCTTCTTCATTTTGCCAATAAGGTCCTCCAGCTTTTCATAGCAATTGAGTTAATCCATTGCATTCTTTCTGATGTCATTCTTGGAGTACTTTACATTTTCTGCTAGTTTTGACTTGTTTTCCATACTACCAAGCTAGCATTCTGGTATTCCAGTCTTCATATCTTTGGGTTAATTCCATCATTTCTTTTATTTCTTGCCTTCCTATTACTTGTTTTTTGCTTCACATCACATTTATGTAAGCCATGTTGTCAAATATTTTCTTCAAATTGGCTGTGTAAAAGGGAAACATTATGTGACCTTCCCTAAAATGTCTTTATTTATACCTTCATACTGGACTAAAATGGTTGTTAGATATATAATTCTAGCTTCAAAAAAAATTTCCCTCAGAATTTTGAAGGTATTGTGTTATATACCCATTGTTACCAAAGAGAAATCTTATATCAATCTGTTTGCAATTCAACTTTACATAACTTTTTTTTCTCTCTGAGAGCTGTCAGAGTCTTATTACCTTTGCTTTATTGATATTTTGTAAGTCAATGTCTAGACTGTTTGGTCACACTTTATCTGAAATAACTTGTATTTTCTCAACAGTAACAAATTTTCTTTCATCATTATATGACAATTCTCTCTTGCCCTTTTTCATATTATCTAATAACCAACTATTGAAGCTTCTGAGTTTATCTTCTAGGTCTCAACTTTTCTTTCATATTTTCTGTTTATTTTAATTTTGCCATTTATTCTTTTCCTTCAAATTTATGTTCTATTATCTCTAAGTGTACAGTTTTTACTTTTCTCAAACTTTAATGTGCTATATTGTGTCACTAGATTTAATGAGGTACAAAGATAACAAGCTAATTACATCACAGCACAAGATACAACTTCAAATTGAAAACCAACTTCAAACTGAAAATAGTCTTCGCTGGCTATTTTCCACCCCAGGAAATCTCTTACTGTCCCAGCTCAGGTGGGTCTAATAAGAAAGGACAGACTGCATGATGGGGTCACATGCTATAGGACAAGAACACTAAGGATAGGGAACCCCCACATTTTCTCAGGTTAGCAAGAGACCGGAGGTAAAGACAGACCTTACAGACTGCTTTTCCCATATTGCTCTTCCATGAATCCAGTCTATTCATTCTTCTCTTACCCTCTTGAACTGCCAAGGGAAACTAAAAAATCTCCACTGCTTAAATATGCAGAGCAATTTATTTCAACCTCCCCATTCAGGACTATTCTCTGAGACTTGTCTTTTACAAACATTAAATAAATCTCTAATTTACTCAGATACCCAACAAACCTCGACACTCAAGTGTTCAATGTGCCCAAGTGCTCCTGTTCCAGGAGCTAGAGATTCAGCAGAAAAGAACAGACAAAAGTGTTTACCCTCATAGTGCTTGCATTCCAGTGAGAGGAATAGAAGATATGTAAAATATTGGAATACTATGCAGCCATTAAAAAGAATAAAAATCCTGTTCTTTGTAGCAACAGGGATGCAGCTAGACACCTTTATCCTAAGCAAATTAATGCAGGAACAGCAAACCAAATACTGCATGGTCCCACTTGTGAGAGATAAACATTGCATACTCATGAACATACAAATGACATTAGACACTAGGGAGTAACAAAGGAGGAAGAGAGAAGGAAGGGCAAGGATTGAAAAACTAACTTTTGGGTACTATGCTCACTGTCTGGGTGATGGGATCAACCATACCTCAAACCTCAGGATCACACAAGATACTCATGTAACAAATCTACACACACACTCCCTGAATCTAAAATAAAAGTTGAAATTGTGAAAAAAGAGAATATGTAAGATAAATATGTAAGATGCTACAGAAAAAAAATATAGCAGGAAAGACAGTGGAAGGGGACTGCAGATTTTATTAGAGGGGTCAAGGAAGGCTTCAGTGAGAAAGAGACCACAGAGTGAAGGACGATAGGGTATCCAACTAGATCATTCAACTTCACATTTCTGGTTTCTAAATATCTACCTTAATTATTTGGATCCAATTTAAAAATGTCTTTTCAACAAGGGTCAGGGATGTTTAATGAGCAAGGATTCTTAAGGGGGTAATCAAAATCAGATCACAAAACTGTCCAGGAGACAAAACTGTCCAAGAGACAGCTGACTCCTCCTAGGCCCTTTGGTACTTGGGATATCAAATCAAGTGAGATTTTTGTATAAGAGAGTGGAAGCTTCAGTGCTTTGGTAACCACATGTACTTACAAGAAGATCTTCTGTCTTTTCTTACTAGTGCTTTCGCCATAGCAACTAACCTCTTTGCCTTCTTACCAGGCACACTAACAGCTCAATTTTCAGATAAGTAAAAATAAAAATACATTTTTACACATACACACACGCACATATACTTTCTTTCACACAATGTGATGGAAAAAAGCTATGTATGTGAGTATTAAAAAAAAAAAAAAAAAAAAAAAGCCAAAGTCATTGGATTCTCTCTAATAGACTATTTTTTAGAACAGTTTTAGGTTCACAGCAAAATTGAAGAGAAGTAACAGGAATTTCCCATACACTTGCTGCCCCCACATATGCATACCCTCCAGGCTTCTTTTTAGTGTACCTTTTCACACTTTAGTCATGAGGACTACCCACAATTTAGGCCAATACTTCTGGAAAGTAAATTTTTATTCCACTAAAATTAAAATACCAACAGTAGTTACTTCTGGTTAGTGATTTTTAAATACAGTGATTTTTATTTTCCAATTTTTATATATTTTGCAACAAATATCTATTACTTCTACAATTAGGAAGGACATAGTGATCTAAAACTTTTCTTTTAAATCTGGTTTGAATAGCGAATGTCAGAGAAAAAGAGGAGAAATTGCTTGCTCATGCTGAACTTGTTTGTTCTTGACACAGGAGAATTTATGTATTTTTGTTTTCCTCTTAAAGGAAATGATCTTCCAAATATGCAAATGATCTCCCAAAATATGTGATTAAAAACACTTTGAGATCTCTCTGTTTCAAACACAGCTGGGATCAGGCTTCAAACATAGAAAACAACAAGCAGCACGAAAGGAAGTCTGGCTTCACTGACCACATTCTGTCCATGGTGTCATGGAATGACAAAGGGAAGAAGATATTGAAGGCTTGTGACTTCTCTGTCCAATCTTTGATCATAATACCTCCCCCACCAAAATTGACATTTTTATTTTTGCAAAAATAATTTTATAGAAATCTAGTGGATCAAACATGCAGTGATCTGAAACATTTGATAAAATAATCAAAAATTGATCTAGGCATGTCAGATGTTGTATTATGTGGTTGACACAGGGTTTTTCTCTCCTATATTACCAGAAATGTGACAAAGCATATCATGCTGTACACTTGTACAATAAATTATTTGACCAGAAAGCTACTATAAAAATAAAACAGTAGGAGAAAAGATCCACTCAATGCTCTGAATTTGCTGAAATCTAATTTGGGGGAAGGTCCTTTTTAAGACTATCGATTTGAAGGAGCCCTGCAAGTTTACCTACCTCAAATTGAAACTCCTGTTTTCCATTGTGGGAGTCTTTGATGCTGAACATGGGCAGATTCCCCAACTCCACTAGGATCCGGTGTGTATATATCTTCATTATGGCATTCACCATTTTGAACAGGAATCATATGTACACTTGCCTACTTTCCCAATGAGGCTGTGAGATCCTTCTATTTTATTTTATTTTATTTGTTTATTTTGCAGATGGAGTCTTGCTCTCTCCCCCAGGCTGGAGTGCAGTGGCATGATCTCGGCTCCCTGCAACCTCTGCCTCCCGGGTTCAAGTGATTCTCCTGCCTCAGCCTCCGGAGTAGCTGGGACTACAGGTGATCACCACCACACCCAGCTAATTTTTGTATTTTTAGTAGAGATGGGGTTTCACCATGTTGGCCAGGCTGGTCTTGAACTCCTGACCTCAGGAGATCCACCTGCCTTGGCACCCCAAAATGCTGGGATTACAGGCATGATTCACCATGCCCAGCCTGTAAGATCCTTTTAGACAGGAATCAAATCTTGGCCTTTGCACAACACCCCCCTAAACTACTTGGTCCTTAATAAATATTGATTTCATAGTATGTTTCCCATTTGAACTCATCACAAGAACAATAACATCAGTTAGTATTCGTTCAGCACCTACTATTCTAGGCAACTGGCATCACTTCCTGTAATCCTTGTAGCAACTGGAAAAGTTAGGTCCTTTGTACATTTTACCAGTAAGAAAACTGAAGTTGAGAGGAATTGTGTCATTTGGCTAACTGCATACAACTAACAAACTGAAGGGCTAGAATCCCACCCTGGGCATGTGTGACCCAAAACCATGCTGCTACTTTGCATTACACACTCTCAATCTCTTAAAGAAAAATATGTGAGAAGTGCCAAAAGGAGGAGGGAGGCCATTTGCTTCTACCTGCTGCTTTCAGAAAGACTAAGAGAACATACTTGGGACATTCTAACACATGTTAATATAGGATTCATCTACCACCACAGTTCTTTCTCCCTTTCCAAACTTTAACGCATCACAAGCACAGGGGCCATTACCCTTTCACCCCTATTCCAGACACATTTAGAAAGAGGTGAAATTGAAGTAGAATTAGGTTAAATGGCTTCTTATAAAAGGACACACGTTCTCTTCATTTTAGAGCACTTGAATGACTCTATTCTTTCTCTATTTCCCTTTTAGAAAAACTTTCTTAAAGCCCCCCAAAACAGCAAGCAAAGCATACACTGAAGTTAGTAAGAAGAATGTATAAAGGAAATATTTTTCCTTTTTGCAAACCCTCACGCTGCTTGTATTTATGATACATCTTACCAGAGAGGATGTCCTGCAGAACATGTCAGAATTAGAGACGATGAATTTTCAGCCACTCTTGGCTGCTTCTAGCTGTGCTTTGAGTTTGACCCAGGCAAGTCTAATACAGAGTGCTGACATGTGGTTTCTTCCACTTTGTTCATGCTTTGGTGTTATCTCTCAGCTGGCAGAATGATCTTATGGTTTATTTGGTATGGTACATAAAGGGCCTGAGTTATGTAAGGCTATTAAATCAGAACCTGTCTAGGCATCTTTGAAAGACTGTTAGCCTGGTTCATTCTGGGCAAATACAATTAAAGTCTTGGCTATTATTTACAGCAAATACTAGTAAAATTAACCTTAAGTTCCTCGGTTTATTAACATTGATGCTGAAGGAGAAGGGGAAGAATCAATGTAGACGGTGTTCAGTGTTGCAGCTTGCACTGATTAAAACCCTACTTGTCATATTCTATATCGTTGTACTGTAGTTATAGTAAATGTTCCTTGTAATGCATTTTCAAGTACAAAAATTGCTTCTGAAAAGAGCATTTAGAAAACTAATTCTATTGAAACCAATGAAGTGTTGACACATTGCCTGATGCAGATTTGTTTAAAGAGGCTTGTTTTAAGTTATAAAAGTCCAGTCCTAGAGGTAAAAATCAGTGACTTCTCAGTCTAGTGACTGAGAGAACAGTGGAGCAGTATGTGCAGTCAGCACCCCTTCATTAATCCTTTCCCGTAATTCTACCCTAGTCACCTTCTCCCCTGCCTGACTCTATAGAATTTCAAACCTGCTGCCAGCCCAGGAACTCACTCAGAAACCATTCATTACTCAGGCAAGGCATTTATAATGTTTGCTGATGTGTCGGTGAATAGGAACACAGTGTAAATCCAGACTGAAGAGGGCTCTTTTTTGTCATCTAAATTGCTCCTGTGTGATGTGTTCCATAAGCGTTAGAAATCACCAGGGGTTTTGACATACTCATCTTTCTGAAAGTAGCATTTCACTGTGCCAATCCCTGGGAAGAAAAAAGGACAGAGAGTGTTTGCAGCTGAAAAGAGATACAGCATTAAGTAAAAAGCTGATTATTCACCTCAAACTAGGCCATTGGCTCCCACAGAAAACCTTCAGTGCCTGCAAGCCCTACTGAAATCAAACATAAAAGCAGGCATGTCTTGCATTCTACCCAGGCTGTCAGTGTAACCAAATTAAGCAGCTTAGTGATGAGAGAATGTGAATGAATGAAGGGTGTGGTCAGCAAAGAAGGGCTGGTCCAGTTTTCGCATGATGAGCTGTGCTGGGGAGAAACGTGCAGCAGCCGCTGTTAGGTGGGGGACTTCATGATTCATAGCTGCTTTATATCAGGGTGCTACTTAGGAGTATCCACAATGAATCATGTGGAAACAGGGTTTCTGGTGGAGTAGATGGAGACACTCTTTTGTTCACATGGCTGGGGAATTTATCAGATTTGCTACGGCTCACATCCATGGTCATCTGTCTGGACACATGACTGAGTATATTTTTTCCAAATTCTGTGCCTGGTATAACCAGGACATTCAATAGTTTTTTTAAATTGAAGTCAAATTCATGTAACATAAAATGAATTATTTTAAAGTGAACAATTCAATGGCATTTACTGTATTCAGAATGTTGTATAACTGCCACCACTACCTAGTACGAAAATATTTTCATCACCTCAAAAACTTTCATATCCATTAAACAGTTACTCCTCATTCCTCCTCCCTCCAAGCTCTGGTAACCACCAGTCTGCATTGTCTCTATGGATTCACCTATTCTGAGTATTTCATATAAATGGAATCGTAGGTCTGGCTTCTTTCACTTAGCATGTTTTCAAGTTTCATCCATGTTGTAGCATGTATCAGTATTCATTCCTTTTTACGGCTGAATAATATCCCATTATATGGATAGATATAAGTTGTCTATCAGTTCATCCGTTAATTGGTATTTGGGTTGTTTCCACGTTTTGGCTATTGTGAATAGTGCTGCTATTGATACAGGAGCTGCAAAGAAATTATTCAGGCAGATAGCAAGAGCAAGAGAGTCCTCAGCAGAACTTCCCTTCTAACAAAAAAACAGCCCTAAAAACCACTTTTTTTTTCTAAGAAATGACTGAAAGCCTGAAAGATCAAACTACAAATATAGATTTAAAAAGCCGGAAGCTTGCACGGGGGCATGCCAGGAGCTGCACCAATAGAAAAGGGCTACCTGGGGAGCAGGCACGTCCACCATGGAAGCCTTCCTTTTTTGTCAGCACATGTACAGTAAGAAAGAACTGAGCAACAGAGAAAAGCTTGGCAGAGGATCCAGCTGCATAATAAAAGATTAGGATGAGGGCTGCCAGAGACTTGCACCCTATGCAGATGGTTCACCTGGTCCTAATCAATTTTTTTTGTGCCCTATGTAAATCAGACATCACCTCCCCCATAAGCTCATCGATAAAATCCCCTGCATCTCACCAGTGGATCGGCAACCCATTTTCCCAGGACCCCTCTGTGTAGTAGAGAGCTATTCTCTTTCTTTCACCTATTAAATCTCCACTCTCAACCTTATTCTTCGTGTGTCCACATCCTTGATTTTCGTGGCCATGAAATAATGAACCTCAGGTGTCACCAGACAACGAGGCTGCATCACTATGAATATGCATAAGCATATACTTGTTTGAGTACCTGTTTTCAATTGTTTGGGGTATATACCTAGGAGAGAAATTGCTGGGTCATGTAGCAATCCTACATTTAACCTTTTGAAGAACACCAAAATGTTTTCCATAGCAGTTGAACCATTTTATATTCCCATTAGCAATGTACAAGAGTTTTGATTTCTACACATCCTCACCAATACTTGTTATTTCTCATTCCTTTTTTTATAGTGATCTTAGTGGGTATGAAGTGGTACCTCATTATGGATTTGATTTGCATTTCCCTAATGACTAATGATGCTGAGCATCTTCTCATATGTTTGTTGACTTTTTGCACATGTCATCTGGAGAAATATATATATATATATATATATGTACTGAAGTTATTTGTCCCCATTTTAAATTAGGTTGTTTGTCTTTTATTGTTGAGTGGTATGTCATCAGATTTCAGGTGGCTGAGTGGCATTGGATAACCACATCTACCTGCTCTGAGGAAAAAAACCAAAAAGTAATCAGAACCTGTAGTGATGAGGAATATCAAGTTTCCTACAATAGAAGACAGCTCTGATATAAATTTGATGGCAAAATGAGGAAAGTGTAGGCTTTGGAGACAGAGCAGGGTGCTCCTTACTTTCTGGTAATGTGACATTAAATAAGTGACTTACCCTCTCTGAACCTCAATTTTCTTGTCTGTAAAATGGAACTAACAATGCCAATATCATAAAATTGTTGTGAGGATCAAATTAATATAAAACTTGAGACCCCCAGGAGCCACTCTACAAAATAATTTTTGCTCTTCTCTACACAATAAATATGGCCACATGGAAACTTCCATGAAAATCATTTACTTTTTAAATCTATAAGAAATTTGCTTTTTAAAAGGATTTTATGATTAATCCAATCCTGCATAGAAGTACCCTTTTGTAATTAACCTTCCGGGTTTTCTGTTAAGTAAATCTTAATTTTCATGTAGAGTTTACATCAGGCTATGTTTTTTCCAAGTTATGTTTTTAACTCAGAATATGTTTCCATTGGCATTATCTAAATGTTGTGGTTAGAGCCCCACATGGGCCCACAAAGCCTCCATAACCTACGATAGACTGAGATATAGAACATAGGCATCATCCTCATCCTGGATCTCAGGAACAGGGAGCATCTGAAGCCAGGAGGAAGAGGAAGGTATAAGGCTGGCCCTGGGCAGAATTTTCAAAAAAAGCGCATCTTTGGCATTCCCTATATCCTTTTCCATACACCTTTCCTGACATCCAGGGCCCTTTTCTCCTTGCACCTTTATGCCTACCACACCCTGGAGCTATCACAGACTCCCTCCTTTTCTATTCTCCCCTCAGAACCCACCCTCCTTTTCCATTCTCCACTCAAAGCCAACTCTCCAGTCCTGCAAAGTGCTCTATCCTCTGAAGATACCGTATCTCCCAGTCAAAAGTTCCAATTCCTCAGAGCCCTCAGATAAGTGAATTCCAGAGTCCTTAAGCTTAAAAGAGACATCTCCATTGCGAAAATGCCAGATTTGGCAACCCAAATTAATGGCCAATTTATGGAATGTCAGTAATGTATTCTTCAGAACAAAAGGACTCTTCATGAGTAGACTAGTTTTCTCTGTGTTTCTTGGATCGGTGTCCTTAAGCCATGACACTTTCTTCCCTTCTAAGCCTGGGTTCTCTAAGAAACCCCCAGTTACTTTGTAGAGATTCTCACAACATCCCTAGGTATGGTGGTGGGAGTTTACAGTAAGACAGGTCCAGAGGGGCCATTGCATTGAAAGGACTTTGTATCTCTCAGATGATTATAAATTTAGGATAACCTCTATTGGGTTTGGATGACCTAAGATTTATAACCACCCTCCTCTCACAAATAAATTTTGGGGTAACATTTATGATTGCACATCTTTGGCAATTTTTATAATTTTTAAAAACTTTGTTCTTTTTTGCATCTACCTCCTTTTAGAAATTCCAGAGGGTAAGTATTACAGCTCCATGTTACAACTAAAGAAACTGAGACCTAAAAGTCTTAAGGAACTTGTGCAAAGTGCTTTAGCTAGTAAGTAGCAGAGCCAAAATTCCAACCCAGATCTGTCTCCTTTCAGAGCTTGAACCCTTAATCACTACACTACACTACTCCAATCAATCAACTATTCCAGAACCCTAACGCTAGAGCAGAGCACTGAGACCACGAGGCCCAACTGGTTCATTTCTCAAATGCAAAAGTGTTGTGAACACTTATGTTTTTTTAGGTACCTCTCGGTATTAGGGTCCTCTAGAGAAATAGAACAATATGTGCATATATGTATATATATATATACACACACATACACACACACACACACACACATATATATATATATGGAGAGAAAGAGAGAGAGATCACATAATTACAGAGGCTTCGCGGGTCCAAAATAGAGTAAGTGGCAGGCAGGCTGGAGACTCAGGGAAAAATTGCAGTTCAAGTCCATAAACAAACTGCTGGCAGAATTCCTTCTTGCTCAGGTCAGTCTTCATTTAAAACCTTCAGTTGATTAGATGAGATCCACCCACATTATTTAGGGTATCTTTTTCATTCAAAGTACATAGACTAAAATTTTAATCTCATCCAAAAAAATGCCTCCACAGAAACACCTAGAATAATGTTTGACCAAATATCTGAGCACCACGGTGCAGCCGGTTTGACACATAAAATTAACTATCACACTGCCCTTCTATACCATCATCCACGTATCCACATTCAGAGTCACTGGAACTCTGATTTCCCTTATGTGAAACTGGTATTCTTTAGCATCACATGTGCACAAACCATGTTTCATTCACCTCTTTATTTACCCAGAAGCTACTAGTGAAGCAGCAGCTTTTGGGTGACTTTTTTGGTGGACAGTTAAATTTTACTTGTGAACTCAACTGTCTATGCTACAGGAATCCCATTCTCTCTTGTTGTGTCCACATTGGCCTGACCAATGAAACTCTCAGATCTCCTCTGAAGCAAAGAGGCAAATGCTTTGGTTAATTGGTGTGGTCAAGTCTCAGTTTGAGAGAGACATGTTTTCTTGGCTCACAGTTTAGGATTTCATGCTGATCTGGTCGACACAGTTCAGATCAGTTTGACCCACCACTGCAGTCATTATCCTTTGATCTGGAGTCTAGTTTGTAATTTGACCCATTCAGATGGCTTCCCTATTATAGTCAAGCAAGACAAAACCAAATCACCCCATTTATCTTAATGGGCTTTTTTTTCTCTTTCTTTCTTTCTTTTTCTTTTCTCTTTTCTTTCTTTCTTTCTCTTTTTTAACATGAAGCCTTGCCAATCTTTTGTTAAGAAGAAAAAGGAATCTGTGTATCTGATGGGCTTTGAAATACCATCTGGTGTTTAATGTTATTGTGCTCTGTTCTCACAGTGGTGTGCTGAATCATATCTTCAAAGTTCAACAACCATTCAGTCACAGTCACCATTCAATATACTGTGTCATTATCAAAGATTTGGATTTACAAAATGCTACCTGGAAACAAAGCACATTTAACAGGCTGTTCTCCCCAAGGCTGGCTCTGCCGCCTGAGACGAGTCTTCTAGTGTGAAGTCTGTTTGTCTGACATTTGTCACTGACCTTTGGACACTCAGCAGAACTTTTAACCCTGAAAATTGCTGGTTGAATTATTTAATTTTATGTGCCTTAAGAAACGTAACAGCATTCTTACTCTAAGATGTAAGTCTAGACTTTTCTTCTACAAACATCCATATATTGGCAATTAATGTGTGAACAGATAAACTTCATTTTAATCATTAAATATGTGCCAAGAAAGTTGAATATTCATAGATACTCTAAGTGTTAAATGCAGAAGGAAAACACATCAGTGAAATAAATCCTGTGATGCATTATTTTGTTTCAGAGGAAAAAACATGTTGTAAGAGAATATTTATTCCAGAATGCATTGTTTGGGAGGTAAGAATATTTTTGAAGAGGAACACAGAAGCATAGTTTTACAAGTTTAAGCAGCATTATTAAATACCTACACAAAACTTGTGCTTACTGCTTTTAGGATAATAATCTGGCTTTCTCTTTTCTCTTACTAATGATCAGGACTGCTTGTATAAAACATGTACTACAGTGCTTTACCTGATAGTCATAAACAACCTCTCCTAAAATACATTTTTGCTTTTCTACCCCAGTGAACAGCTCTGTTTGAGTAAATGATCCATCCTTGAATCGTGTATGCAGAGACAAGATCAGCGTTGGATTGTTTTAATAAACTGGAAGTCTGCCAACATTATCTGGGAAGAGGACGAGGACATTAATGCTAGCATGCAATCTAGCCGTGTTTGGATTTAAGACAGAATTTAATCTTCTTGCCTCCTTTCCTTCCCCTCCTCCCCCTTTCCAGTCCTTTCTTTCCTTAATACACAGTCTCTTTTCATGGAGTTAACTCAAGCTATCTTAAACAGCATGAACTAATAAAGGATGACATTTTTAAAAGGGAAGGCATTCACAAATGTTGGAATGTGGAACATTTAAAATTCTATGGTACTTAGTTTAAGAGAGTGGTGATTAATGAGTTTATGTTATCTATCAAAATGCTTCCATCATGCTGCTGATGTGACATGGGATTTATGGTAATGAAAAACCTGCAATCCATCCCTGGTATCTAAATCTATCAGCCCCACATTCATACAGAAAGCACTAAATGATATATTTGTAGCTCTCTGAAAGCAAGATCATTTTTAAGATATGTACTGCCAAAAGAGAACATTCTTAAAATATAGGAAAGGAAACGATTTCCTTTCCAACCTATTGCTCTAGCAAGCATCATACTACGAATATCAATCTCTTCCTGGAAAAAAAAAAAAAAAATACTGAGCAGATGATGATCACATGATTAGGCTAGTCATTCTCAGTGAATTTCCTGTAATTTTCTTGGAAATCCTTTGTAATACATTTGCTAAGGGCCAAACAAATTTTCATTTGGATAATTTGTAATTGTTCTTGTGCTTTGCATCTTAGAGAAAATCCACTACTGTCTTGAATAAAACTCACTTGGTTCCATCTGCAAATCAAAAGAATTCCAAGTAGCCCAACAGAAAGCTTCATTCATTCTCAGCATCTGTTATGCACCACCCATCCCTCCATCTTTATTAGATAGGTATTCCTATTTCTGGAAGATCTAAGACAAGATACCTCAACATAATAAAGTTAATTAGCTGTGAGATGTGCTAAAGAGATTTGTGAGTGCAAATAGTGAAAATACTGAACTTTGCAACTGATTTACTTTTTTAAAACAAATTTGACCAGATCAAGTATATATTCACAGAAAGTACCAATCTCTATTATTTACACTCTGAAATGCTTTGATGAATGGGAGAAAAGAGGGAAGAGTTACACCTAGAAGATGCAGAAATTTTTATATAAACATAGGGAATATAATCACGTGTTTTGTATGTCCTAGTGGAGGCAGTGGAAAAACCACTGTTCTTGGCATCATGAGGACCATCTCTATATTCTGACTCTGTGGGTAGTCATTTTTGTCAGGGTCATCTACATGTCAGGCATTTGGGTGCCTACATTGTAAGTTAATCCATTTCTGTATGCTTTGGAAAACAAAGAGCCCTGTAGTGAAATATTTTTCTTAAGGTGAAATTTCTACTTCCAAAGAGCAGACACCAGCTTAGTGTGTTCCAGAAACAGCACGGGCTTGTATTCCTTTCCCATTTGCCCACTGATTTTGCTACTTCTGCCTTGGAGAGATGCAAGGGATAGAGAAATGCAGCCAAAGAGAAAGGAATCCCAGAGGCCAAGGAAGGCGAGTGGTAACAAGCCAGTGTGTGTACTGTGTTGTACAGGTTTGAACGGGGTGGAGGAGTCTTGTTAGAAATAAATAAAACTGCCTGTGAAGCAAATAGATTCTCCTCCCCCTCCTCCCACTAACACCGCAGAAAATGCCATCTATCAAAATGCTGTTAAAAGCAGTCTCTGATGATGCTGGAATAAAAAGGCTGTAATGACCACTGTGAGGTGGGAGGAGCCTCTTTGCTCCCAGCGGGCGTCAGACTGGGCGTTAGAAACCCTTTCGACTAATAGGGTCGCACCAAGAACGTGACTCCCAGTGAAAAGGTTCTCTTTCTCTACCCTCCCCCCAGTCCAGCTTCAGATGTTCTCAGGCTTGGCCCTTGGAGTCAAAGTCACAGAAGGGGAAATGTCATTTCCTGTTGATCATGACAGTCTTATCTTTCTTCTGGTCTCAGTATTTCTGGCATCATTGGTCTTAATCTGACCCAACCCCAAACACCATCCTCAATACTCTTGGGTAATCCAAGCTCAGGAAAGAAATGGTAAACCATTTTCAAGTTTTAAAACCATTTTTACAGCTTACACTGAGGTTAGTTTCAGTTTTGAAGTAATAATGTAATGTCAACATGATTGTCTCCAAAATGTTATCTACGCCACTGGCTCTCAATATTAAAATGTAATGAATTGCTCGTTTTGTTTTTTCTAGCTTGGCAAGAAAATCATGAAAATGTTACTCTCTCTTCAAAGGTAGACTTTTTTTTTTTTTTTCCTGTTACCAGAGAGAAGGAGAAAACAAAAACCAACACATGTTATGTAATAGTGAGAAGAAAGAGAGAAATGCTTATAAGAAAACATCTTTAACTGCTTAATGTTCATAAGACAAAGAGAATGAACAAAGCAGATACACAATTTTAGCCAAAGAAAAAACACCATGAAACATTTGTTTCTCAAGTAGTTACAAAGAATGTTAACTAACCAAGCCATAGAAATACCTAGAAGGAAAAGGATTAGATGCACTCAAATATCAACATTAGGAGGCTTCTCACTGCTGTTGCTGCCACCACATGCATTAAGAACTCTCTCAGTGGCCTGACAAAAGGAGTAAAAAAAAAAAAAAAAAAAAAAAGAGTCCCAAGGTCAGTAATAACACTAAGACCAGCCACATTGGAGCCTGAGGCAGAAGGAAAAATCAGGAATACTGATGTGATTTTATTTAAAATTTTGACATTCTGTTCATCATGGGTTTTTTGCATTGCTTTTGTGCTTTTGGGTTTTCTTAAATCTTGCATTAAAATATGATTTACCTTGATCACTGAATTTTCAACACCCTCTAAGTTTTGCACCCAAGGCAAATGCCTAACCAGCTTCTCTTCCTTCAACCTAGTCTCTGCCCTGCTGTCAAGGAAAAATAAAACAGAAAATGGAAGCACTAACATCACATGATTTTCTTAAACTTAGCAAGTTCAAATGGATATAAAAACTGAAGACTAGTCTTTAATTGTTGGAATCACCAACACTTGTTTTCTAAAACACATGCCAAAGTTCTTAAAAGCTGGAATATCTTATGTCAATTAGGTGACTTACAGTCATGGGCACATCATGTTTCAGTCAAAAAGGACGACTGCATATAAGATGATGGTGCCCCTTAGGATTATAACAAAGCTGAAAAATTCCTATGGCCTAGTGATGTGGTAGCCATTTTAACACTGTAGTGCAATACATTACTCACATGTTTGTGATGATGCTGGTATAAACAAACCCATTGTGCTGCCAGTTGTATAAAAGTATAGCACATACAATTATGCACAGTGCATGGTTTACTGTTACTGCTTTATGTATTTACTAACTATATTTTTTATTGTTATTTTTCATACTATTTATAAAAAATAAAGTCAACCAGAAAACAGCCTCAGGCTAGTTCTTCAGGAGGTATTCCAAAAGAAGGCCTTGTTAGCATAGTTATTCGTGAAAACACAAATAACTCCATGAGTGTTACTGCACATGGAGACCTTCCTGTGGGACAAGACGTGGACGTGGAGGACAGTCATATTGATGATCCCAACTCTGTGTAGGCCTAGGCTAATACGTGCATTGGTGTCCCCATTATTAACAAAAGAGTTTAAAAAATAAAGAGTGAAAAACCAAAAAAAAATTCAAAAGTAGAAAAAGCTTATAGAAGAATACAGAGAAAGAAAATACTTTTGTACAGCTGTACAATGTGTTTGTGTTTTGAGCTAAGCATTATTACAAAAGGCTCAACAAGTTTTTAAAAATTTAAGGGTCAGGGCCGGGCGCGGTGGCTCAAGCCTGTAATCCCAGCACTTTGGGAGGCCGAGACGGGCGGATCACGAGGTCAGGAGATCGAGACCATCCTGGCTAACACGGTGAAACCCCATCTCTACTAAAAAATACAAAAAACTAGCCGGGCGAGGTGGCGGGCGCCTGTAGTCCCAGCTACTCGGGAGGCTGACGCAGGAGAATGGCCTAAACCCGGGAGGCGGAGCTTGCAGTGAGCTGAGATCCGGCCACTGCACTCCAGCCGGGGCGACAGAGCAAGACTCCGTCTCAAAAAAAAATAAAATAAAATAAAATTTAAGCGTCCATAAAGTTAAAAAATCACAGTAAGCTAAGGTGAATGTATTCTTGAAAAAAAATTTTATAAATTTAGTGTAGCCTAATTGTCCTGTTTATAAAATCTACGCTAGTGTACAGTAATGTCCTAGGCCAGCAGTTCGCAACATTTTTGGCACCAGGGACCAATTTCCAATTTGTCCACAGAATGGGGTAGAGGTTGGTAGAGGAGGGGTGGTTTGAGGATGATTCAAGTGCATTATATGTACTGTGTACTTTGTTTCTATTATTATTACATTGCAATTTATAATGAAATAATTACACAACTCATTATAATGTAGAATCAGTGGGAGCCCTGAGCTTGTTTTCCTACAACTAGAGGGTCCCACCTGGGGGTGATGGGAGACACTGACAGATCATCAGGCATTCGATTCTCATAAGGAGCGCACAGCCTGGATCTCTTGCATGTGCAGTTCACAATAGGGTTTGCGCTTCTAGGACCCTCCACCACTGACCTGACAGGAGGCGGGGCTCAGGCAGTAATGTGAGCAATGGGGAGCGGCTAGAAATACAGATGAAGCTTCACTCACTGACTGGCCCATCATTTCCTGCTGTGCAGCCTGGTTCCTAACAAGCCATGGACCCAGGGACTGTGGATCCCTGTACCAGGCCTTCACATTCACTCATTACTCACTCACTGACTCATCCAGATCAACTTCTTGCAATATCTATTCATAAGTACTCTATACAGGTGAACCATTTGTTATCTTTTAGACCATATTTTTACTTTACTTTGTTTATGTTTACATGTGTTTAGATACACAAATGTCATTCCATTACAATTGCCTAGAGTGTTCAGCACAGAAACATGCTGTATAGGTTTGTAGGCTAGGAGCAACAGACTATACCGTATAGCCTAAGTGTGTAGTAGGGTGCACCATCTAGGTTTGTGTAAGTACGCTCTGGGTACACACCATGAAATTACCTAATGATGCATTTCTCAGAATGTATCCCCCATCAAGCAAGTGACATGTGACTGTATTTTGAGATGATATCTAGAGATTTTTCTTTCCTACCTCCTACTTGTTGCTGGTAGCCCTCAACCTGCTTAGTCTGTGATATTCATTGCCTCACGGAGAGGGTATATGCCCAGAAGAAAGAAGTGAATTAAGTGGCTGGATATATTGTGTAAATATGTAGCAGAGAAAGTCTGAAAAGCTATAGCATTCAATTCCAAGAGCCAAGCGATGAGAGGGGAGAGATTTTCTCAGTTCCAGAAGTTTTTAAAATAAGATTAAGAACCAAAACCTTAAACACTTCATAGTGTTTATACCTTAACTGACACAATGGGGAGAATGTAGGATGCCATAAGGACTTAACATTTTCCCACCTGAAATTAAATAAGAATTTAACTAGTAGAGGGTAAAAAGAGGAATTTTAGAGAATGTGATTAAAGTGCAGATATCAACAAGTACGTGAGAAAGGGTCTTGTGCCTGACCCCTTAATGGATCAAAGCCTTGCACGAGAGTAGATATGTTAAGGTTGCACGAGAACACCAGAAGCAAAGAGATCGTTTTATAATATACCCTTTTCCTGAATTGAGAGATTTTACACCACCAAACTTCACAGTAACAACGACGCACGGACCTCTGTGTGCAGAAATTAAACTTCCTTTATTTCTCTGTAACTAAATTGATTCAAACTTTGGAGCCTCCATTTTTATGGTGGAAAATTTAAACTTGTCAAGGTAAACTCAGCTACATCTAACCTAAAACATGTTTTAGTTGTTATACATTTCTGTCAATTCTGCACTCTAAAACTCTTTTCCTCCCATTTCTCTCAGTTGCAATAATGTATTAACAGACACTTAACATAGCACTTTTACCTCACAAGTATAAATTAACTCATTTAACGTTTACATCAATCCTCTGAGCAATACAGTATAATTGTCTCTACTCCAGAGGTGTAGAAATTGGTAGAGAGATGTCAGGTTAGCAAGCGGCAGAGCTGAGATTCAAACCATGTTTTTGGCAGGGCCCCTAAGTAATGGAAAAGCTATAACTGAGGGGCGGTGTTGGTGGAAGGGCTCAAGGGAGACCTCACAGAACTGTCTCCCCCATGCCAGCATGGAGCTCTGAATCGCTGGAGAGAAGCTTTTAAGTCAATGGGATAGGCAGTCTCGCAAGAGCCTAGCAGTTGAACTGACAGAGACTATGCTATGGGACAAGATACCACAGTGGAAGCAAGAGAGAACTAGACTAAATCTGGATTCGATGCACAGATAATATAGAGGCTGGGCGCCGTGGTTCACATCTATAATCCCAGCACTTTGGGAGGCCAAGGCAGGTGGAACACGAGGTCAGGAGATCGAGACGATCCTGGCTAACGTGGTGAAACCCTGTCTCTACTAAAAATACAGAAAAATTACCCAAGCGTGGTAGTGGGCGCCTGTAGTCCTAGCCACTCAGGAGGCTGAGGCAGGAGAATCGCTTGAACCCAGGAGGTGGAGGTTGCAGTGAGCAGAGATCATGCCACTGCACTCCAGCCTGGGCAACACAGCGAGACTCCGTCTCAAAAAAAAAGAAAACCCAAACAAACAAAAAAGATGATATAGAAGCACCCAAGATCACAGAGACCCCAGACCACTTAGAAAGCAGAGAAGTCGCAGTTAGGCAAGAAGCACCTACTCTAGAGGCTCCTTGGTTAGAATCTCAGTTCTACTGCTTTGGTAATTTGGGGCAAAGTGACCCCTCTATGCCTCAATTTCTTTATATATAAAGTAGAGATAAAAATATAGTCTACATAGAAGATTGAATAACTGATACAAAGGGTTTAGAATATTACATGGTGGTTATAAGTACTATTTTAAGTGTTTTCTACTATATTGTTACTCCTAAGAGGAATGCAAAAAAAAAAAAAGTATGAGAATCCCAAATTAATTTAAATTTACAACAAATGAAAATACATTTCAAGCTTAAGGTGACTGAATTTGCCTTGACGAGCATAACTTTTTGGCCATTAAAAAAAAAGATTTCAAAGCTAAATTCAGTTTAATTACAGAGAAACAAACTTACATTTCTATATATTACATCAATTGGGAGACAATTCTTCTTGGCTTCCCCCTGTTTATACACATCTTGGGAGCAGAGCCACTGCCTGCCTTTTGTCCACACTATATTTTCAAGGATGTCTATACAGTAAAAGGCCCTGGAAGATAGAGATAGTGTTTCCCTCCAAAGGAAACAGGGCATGTTTGGTTTTGTCCAGTAAAATAAAGGTAACATCTCTCTTCAGGGCAAACCCAGGCAGGCTACCTACTATAAAGGGTTCCGTTTCCCTGAACTCAAGGTTTCTCTCCTGTAACACAACCCACTGTGAGTTCAGGCATCAGTTGTATAGCCCTGCAGGAATCAGGGCTTAGGCAGCTGGGACAATCACTGATACTGTGGCTACTGCTATTGCTGTGACTAATAAATGGTTCTTTGTCTCTGACCCAAGAGTCTCATATCTTCTGCCAATATCCATGACACTGTGGCAGGGTAACTTGTCAGCTTGCAAGGAGGGTAAAAATCTCAGAACTTTCACACTTTATTGAGTATATTACCCATAAACTAAATAAACCAAAGTATTTATTTATATATCCCATTTTATTTTATTTCAATGGTTTTGGGGCAAGAAGTGGTTTTTGGTTACATGGATAAGTTCTTTAGTGGTGATTTCTGAGATTTAGGTGCACCCATCACCCAAGCAGTGTATACCATACCCAATATGTAGTCAAAGTATTTCATCTTATGAAATATAATTTAATATAGTCATAAGAATACTCATTTTTCTACTTCTATAAGTTTTTCAGTGTTTTGTTTTGCTCTCAGGCCATTGAATATATATACTTATTTTATTCTTTACACACAATATGTCTTTTTAAAAAAATAAAAACACTTATCTATATTTAAGCAATAACTAAAGGTTGATGCTAGTGACCAGAGATGTCCAAACGTGGCACATTTTGAACACATCCATAGTCCAAGGACGTATCCTTACCTAAGCTAAGAACACTGCAGAACACAGATTTTCAGAGTACAAATTCCATTTCTCCATCTGCCACATTCAGATGAGATCATGGAATCAGAATAAATTATTTCAAACCTAAGTTCAAGAACACCATAAAGAAAGTAACAACAGTAAATGATTATTTCAAAACAGGAACATCCATTATTGTATTCTCTCTGACTGAAAACACTCAGTTGGGTCACATTTTTAAGATTATTCAAAGAAACAGAAAACAGATCAGCGGATAGTTCTTCTAAAATCATACAGTGAGATCACCAAAGCAAATATAGACATATATTCACATCACCACAAACATCAAAGAACAAAGTCAGTGTTTTTCTCTGGCTCTACCCAATCCTGACCATTCTGGAATAACACGTTTCTGCTAATCCGTCCATTTGTGAATGACTTGTAGAAACTGACATCTAAAATAACTACATGGGGGTAATTAAACTCAACCAGTCCTGGCTACTTTCTCAAATGTCATAATAAAAGGGTGAAATTATACACCAGACATAGTTGTTTTCCAAAGTGGGAAACGTAAAAATTTAGGGAGATGAATTATAATGTTAATGTCAGCAGTATTTTACTGAGCAGACCCATGAATGTGGTGTTGCTGAGACATTTCTCCTCACGCCCTGCTGCTGGGAGTTGTCGTTCCTCCCTGCATTATTCCTCCTTCACTTGCCTTACTCAGTCATTATCAAATACATTCATCTTGTTTAAATAACACAGTACGTAACCTCCATTTGATGTTGGGAATGTAGGGCTGCTGAAATTACAACCAGAAGAATATGACAGAGCGTGAGAGAAACAGGCAGAGAGGAAAATAGAAAGAAATGTCATGTTTAAGTCTCATAATTACTAAAACTATATTAAATTCAGAGTATGACTGTATTTCTAGAAGGAAGCCAAGTTGACAGTAGCTCTTTTCACCTGGTGAAACTGGAGATGTGGATAGCTGTTTATAGGCTGATCATTTTTCTGGGATTTAACACAGTTATATCTTAATACAGCCCACTGCCCACCCACCAATACCTAATGTCCATCTAAGCAACTTTTCCACAATCACGGAATTTGAAAGAAAATCCAGGAAGGGGACTCTTAATCAGGATGTATTTTGTACATCACCTGTGGAGTTTTCAAACCCACTTACATCAACATTCTCTCTGAGTACCTTTGAAAGGTTTACAATGACTCCATGGTACCCACTGAGATTTGTTGATCGTCGTTATATTTGTTGGTTTGTTTGTAGTTGCCCAGAAGACATATACGAAAAACTACCTTCACATTGAGGATTATTAAAAGAATATACAGAATTTGCGTGGCAGCTTATGCCTGTAATCCCAGCAATTTGGGAGGCCAAGGCAGGTGGATCTCTTGAGCCCAGGAGTTTGAGACCAGCCTGAGCAACATGGCAAAACCCCATCTCTACAAAAAAAAAAAATAGCTGGGCATGGTGGTATGAGCCTGTAGTCCCGGCTACTCAGGAGGCTGGGAGGATCACCTGAGCCTGGCAGGTTGAGGCTGCAGTGAGCCCTGATTGAGCCACTGAATCCCAGCCTGGGCAACAGAGAGAGACCTTGTCTATATATAACGTAAAATAATATAAAAGGAATTCTACCTATTGTAATCTTAGTCATAGAGCTTTGAGGACGAGGATACACAGCGGACTTGGTGGAAAAAACAGAATATAGCTCAAAATGTTTGTGGGAGGAATCTGAACTCAATTGGCCCACTTCTTTTGTTTATGTAGAATTCATTTTTTCCCAAGTGAATGTAGGGCCGTATTCTGCCATTCAGTAAGGAGCACTGTGGTGAGCCATTCACACTAAGCCACTCCACAAGCCTCCCATTTCTACTCCATGTGTGACTGGCTTTGGTTTGGATCCCATTAACTAGTTTAATTACTGCTGTTTTGATTACAAATGAAAGTAAGTTATATCTAGTTCATACCAAAAGGTCTTCATCGTCTGGCATCTCCCAATCTCAGTAAAGGTGGTGGTAAAGGCCTGGAGTTAACAGGAACCAGGGCTCCGATGAAACAGCGTTCTCTAGGTTTCTCTTTACTATGGTTCTCTGCATGAGACATTCTTCCTCAAGGCTGTACCCTCTACTACCAATATCTTACATTTTCCCAGTTCTGTCAACAGAGAAAAGTATTCTGTCCCCACTGTTGTAAATAAGACAACAAAATAAACAAAAAAGCCTCAAGAAAAAATTCTTATTCGTTTGGCAGGATCATGTTACCAAGAACTGAGAGTATCCAGTCCAGTGAGACTTCCATGGCTGGATAGAGGGGCAAAAAGAATTCCTTCAAACAAGGAGTAAATGCTAAGCAGGTAAGGCAATAGTTCTCTACTGCCCTGGGGGGAAAGTTTAATTTCACTAAATACAATGAGGCAGTAGCTGTAGTATCTGTGCAAGAAAGAGCACCCCTGGGCTATGTTACTTAACATGGCAGCTGAGACTTATGGACTCATGGTGCACCCTGTCCAGTTCTTAAGCCAAATTCCCTTCATTCTACAGATGGGGAGATAGAGCCGAGAGAAATATAAGGTAATCTACACACCTGAATCTTGCAAATAACAGTAATAAATCCAATTGCCCCCTACACACATTGTAGGGTGAACTGATCTCCTCCCAACACATACATACAGGATATAGGGAGGTATGATTTGAGGTGAGGTCTAACAATACCAGTTAAGAACTTTCTCCAGAGGTTTCTTAGGTGAGCACTACTTTACAAAGTTAAGTCCTCATGACATTTCAGTGTGTTTGAAGCAAACCATTGAAGAGAAAAGCAGCCAAAACCCTAAATGGATGCCCCTCCTATTCCACCCTCCATCCCCAACCCACTTCAAAACCCTGGAGCCAGCCCATTCTCTGCCTACTTCCCTGAGGGCAGAGTGACTAGTTCAAGCACCCTGGCTGACTCCCTTTCTTTCAAACATTGAAGAACTTATATATTTATTCAGAGTTTTCAATTTACAGCCCTAGATGGGCAGTCATGTTACTCCCTTTATGTCTATGTAAGTGAAATCAGTTTACTAGAATGTAACTTTGAATTGGAAAGACAGTTTTCTACTAATGTGTGGAAATGGAAACCCTGAGCTAAGTTTTTTCAATTCTGAAAAAATGAAAATAATCTCTTCTGGGCAATAGCAGATCAAATTCAGGGCTGGCCTATCCCCAGGCCCATCTTCCTTTCTCCTCTGAGCCTCTAATTTCCAGTGTCTGGTTTGCATGCCACTCTGTGTCCCATCAGCTTCTGTGCAGGTGTAGGTTGCCCACCTGGACATAGATGTGAAATGTTCTCAACCTGGTATTCATTAAACTCTGTTGTTCGCATACAACCACAGGCCTCCTCCAGCCTGTTGGTCCTCTCAGCACTTTTAAGCCTCCACTGGGACTCAGCAGCTTGCACCCACCTTCTCTGCACTGCTCTGGGTTCACAGTGAGACTGTCCTTGGGACTCCCTAAGTGCCTGCCTTAGTCATCGCTACTGTCATAATACTGGCTGTTCCAGTACCAGATTCGCCTTGAGGAGAGCTCAGAGCTGAGGCACCAGGTCTGCAGCTCTCAAGTTCTACCAAATGTATCTAGGTGTTTCCTTCTCTCTCTCTGTCTCTGTCTCTCTATTTCTCTCTCTCCATGCTCACAGCTCTCCGGGTTTTGGCATCTGCTCTCTCAAGCTACAAATTTTGGGCATACTAAACACTCTGTCTCAAGCACCTGCTCTTTCACATATGAAACACTTTATTTTCCTGACTATGAACTCTAACTTATCTGATCAACATTGGAGGATGCTAATAGTGAACCAACTCATTATTTTTTTGAAGTGACAAATAAGGTATATAAGGAATCAGCATTGATCTTGCCTTCCTCTATGGTGTGCACCACAATAACCAAATGATAAGTGGATGGAGAAAACATGATCTTTATAAAAAACATTCCAGCTTACACATGAAGAAGAAACATTAGAATTACAATATCAATAGTGGTTTGCAACCTCTATAACAAAGGACATTAACAACCACAAACACCAAAAAGAGAGAAAACCAGACAGTATGGTATGTGCCTATTGCTGGAAAAACCCACCACTTCCTATATTATCGCCAGAACTAACTGAAAGAGTAAATGAATGAATCTGATCAATCTCCACAGTCAATTTATGAAAATGCAAAGCATAGCGTAATATATGTACCTACTCTTCAAGGATATGATCAGAAAAACCTGGATGGGAAAACTACAGGACAAATGAACTTGCTTCTTCAACAAATAAATTGCAAAGAAAAAAGAGAAATGGAGGGAAAATCTATAGAATAAAAGATATTTAAAAGATATACTTGCTAATCTTATTGTTCAGGTCATGTTTGGATCCAGGATTAGAAAAAAAAAAAAAAAGGTGTAAAAAGGACATGACATTTACAAGAAAATATTTGATCTGATGTTGACGATATTAAGGAATTGTTGCTATATTGGGGGGGTGATGATTACTTTGTATTTGCATTAAAGAGAAAGAGTCCTTGTCTTTTAGAGGATGTATACTAAAATACAGCTGTCCCTGAAGAATTCGTTCCAAGACACCCACAGATACCAAAATCTACAGATGCTCAAATTCCTGATATAAAATAGTGCAGTATTTGCATATAACTTACTCACATCCTCCTGCATACATTGAGTCATCTCTCGATTATTTATATCTAATACAATGTAAATGCTATGTAAATAGTTGTATTGTTTAGGGAATGACAAGAAAAAAATCTGCACACGTTCAGTATAAATGCAACCATCTTTAACAAAAAAAGAATCTGTAGTTGGTTGAATCCACAGATGTGGAACTGATGGCTATGGAGGGCCGACTATACTTAAAAGGTAAAACTACTTGATATCTGGGATATGCTTCAAAATAATAAGGGTCTAAATGCAATGTAATATCTTGGATTGAATTCTAGAAAAGAGAAAGAATTTTAGGGGTAAAACTGTAGGTTGCCCACCTGGACATAGATGTGAAATGTTCTCAACCTGGTATTCATTAAACTCTGTTGTTCGCATACAACCACAGGCCTCCTCCAGCCTGTTGGTCCTCTCAGCACTTTTAAGCCTCCACTGGGACTCAGCAGCTTGCACCCAAAGTCTAGATTTAATTAATAGTTTCATATCAATACCAATGTATTCATTCTGACAAACGACCATGGTATTGTAAGATAGGGAGACACAGGTAAAGAGTATGTGAAAATTGTCCTATCTTTGCAACTTTTCCATAAATCTAAAACTATTCCAAAACATAAAATTTATTTTAAAAGCAATGAGAAAGGAGAAGTGGATGCAGGTATAGATGGGACAGGATTAACCAAGGACCAATGGTTGTTGAAACTGGATGGCGACTATACAGGATTACTATACTCTCGAGTGAGTTGTAAATTCTCCATAATAAAGTCACGTAAGTCAAAAACATTATAATCTTTTCTATAGACCATTAAGAGCCTATACCCAAACCTTTGGAAGTCAGTAATTTGACACTTTGCTCTCTGTATCATTCCTGCCATCAGGGCAGTGGTGCTTTAACAGTGGGGCAAAGGGCAGAAGCAGAAAGAATTGGAAAACAGCAGCATTAAGTATCACCCAGCAACATCACTTGCTTCTTTTTCTTTTGTTATTAGACCTCAAATTATTTCTTCCTTTATATTTTAAAATCTTTTTCACCTCTATTTTTATCGCATTTTAGATCTCTTCTAGCACCACGTGCCCATCTATGCATCACTTGGTGTAAGCTCCCCACTGCAATATAACAAACAACCATAGTGCATTAAGCAAGCGAGAAGCATCTTTCCCAACACACAAAATAAGTCTGGAGGTCAGCAGGCCAGGACTGTCACAGCAGCTTCATGGAGTTTTGGATGACTCAAGCTCCTACCTATCCTCTACTCTTAGATTCCTAAGAATGGCAACCTGGTCACCACACTTACAAGATAGCTTCTAGAGCACGAGCTACCACACCCATATTCCAGGCAGCCAGAAGGGAGGTCGGTCCACTTCTCCTTAAGGAAATCTCCTAAAAGTCCTGCATATTTCTGCTAACCTTTTACTGACTAAAACATACCCACACAGTCACTCATGGCTGCAAAGTGGAAACACAGAAAACGATCTTTTAATTATACTATGGCTGTCCTCTACAAAAACAGAGTCCTATTACTGAAAAAGGAGAACGAAGTGGATGTTGGGTAGGGAATTAGCAGCCTCTGCCACAATCAGTCGTGGGAAAAATCTGAACATGCAGTGGCAGAGGAGTCCAACCATGACTTATGCCCAAATTAATTATCCGGCTGGTGCAATCAGCAAAGATCTGGAAGTATCTGTCATCCCACATACGCTGCTGGCTGGTTTATGTTGATTGGTTTGACTGAAAGTTAAAACTAGAAAACTGCCTGTTCATTCACCCTTCACAGCAAGATATCATCTATCGACATCAGAAGCCAATATATGTGCATTTGTGTCAGCATCATGTATAGTACCAGATATGCCTGCTGTGACCATAATGTCCTTTGAACCTAAAATGGAATCATTATAGATTCCTCCTGGCAGCCCTCTTGAGTCTCTGGGAGACCTTCTGGCCTCCTGGCCAGTCTCCAGAGAGATTCCTGTCTGCCTGCCCGGGAGGAGACACATTCTGGGCTGCCTGCCCACATTCTAACGTGCTGCTCACACGGGTTAGAGAGCTGTGTCTATTTGGGTCAGTCCTTTCGAGTGATGATTCTGTTGCCTTTAGGTAAGTTCACTTGAATGTCCCACACATACCAACCGTGCACACCACATGTCTGAATGCCAGTTGCCCAGTAAAATCAATGAAGTGTGTTGGAAAAAGCATCTGAAATCTGAGACTGAGAATCAAGCCGGAGCTCTTTTTGGCCCTGGCAGTGAACGCTTAGAAAATTCTCTTAGGCTTTCTAAGTCTCAGTTTCCTCATATGCCAAACAGAGATATTGCTACCACCTCTACTTTCCTTGCAAGTGTATGGTGAAGCTCAGTTACAATGAGATATTACATGTCACAGTGTTATACTTTACACCAAAAAAGGTTAGTATTATTGTTAATCTAGTGAAAATGTGAGTCACTGGAAAAAGAAGAGAAAAACAAGAAACAATAATGTAGCTCCAGCTCACTTGACCAGGCTCAACACAAAGAAATACAGTAACTAGTGCCAAATCTGCAGGATATAAAGAATGAGACAAAAGGGTCAGTGAAATTATGTCTGCCTCAGAAATGATAGATTCTAAGTGACTTGTGTCAGGAAGTAAACTTACACCATTCTTCGAGCCACCATTTCCATTTATTATCAGCCATTCTTCCCATGGAACATCAGTTCAAAGAGGAAACCTATTGTTAAACACTCTGTTCTCCTCCAATTGAAAGGGTGAACTATGTTTTATTTCTTGTAACTAAGTCACCTTTAAAATTCAGCAAGATTCCTATCTCAACAGCAAAGACCCAAACTCTCACATAAAATTTTCCTGCTCAATACCATCAACTAGGGTCCATTTCCATTCGTGAATATAAGCCTTTGGGCACAAGTATGTAAGTAGTTACACAAACATAAATTCATTTGGGGAGATAGGTGACTTCTGTAGGTGTGAGTGTACATGTATATATAATTCTACATATTGGAGCCTCTTGAAGATTTATAGTTTTATAGCGACATTAACAAGAAGAAATTTTAAATCCTTTAGTTTTTGTCAAAAGAAGGAGCTTCAGTTTATGCAACATAAAATTAGAATTGCTTTTACTTGCTACCAGTTTAATATTAACATTTTTATCCAGAGTTAGACCCAAAGCTAAACTGCTGGGATTTGACATAACAAAACTGCTGTCCATATGTGAACCAAAAATCACCTGGGATCTATCAGCCAGTTAAGACTTTTTGCTCAGATCCAACTTTAGAGGGTGACTTCTGTCAAAAGCTAAGGAAGAACACAATTCATTATGACTGCAGAACTCAGAGAAGTCAAGAAGCAGATTCACTGGCCATTTGTAAACTTTTCCTGTGGCCCACAGCTAGAGCAAAGTACCTCTTAATTGTGAATAATTTTTCCTGATAAAAGCTTCTCACTCCTTTCTTAAATCTGGAACTTCCCTTGCATGGAAAACACCCACATACACATAACAAAAGGAATTCATTCCAGATGTCCAAGAGGCCTTGCATGTCAGGGTCTGGTTTTCAAGGTAGCAAATGGAAATTTTGGCAGGTGGTCACAGTGGTATTTTGTCCCTCTCAAACTTGCCGCCATCAAACCACACTGTAAAACTCACCTGGTTTACATTTGTATAATTTTTGTCTAACAAAGGGAGGAAAAGAAGACAAGAGAATTCACTGAATACTCACCAGATCACAAGGCTTAAACGCACACAGGCAGAGGTCAATTCATCAGTAAGAGTTTTATCAGTGCTGACTGTGTTCCCAGAACTGTTCTGTTCCAAGCTGTGTGGAGGAAACGAAAGTAGGAAACACTGTCCTAAGTCTTGAGAATTTAAAATGACTTACTAGTGACAAGGTTAATGAGAACGAAAGTGCCACGGTGCTCCCGTAGTACCCTGCATAAAGCATCACTGCACGTACTACTCGCTATAATGGACAGTTTGTGTGACTGATGTCATCCACCATGTCCAGCCCCCAACAAGAAGCATGGCGTATCTGCCATAGTAAACACAGAGCCCAAAGCATATTCGATAAATGCTAACTCAGTGAATGTAGGAAACAACAGTAGAAAAAATTAAAGAGATGTGAGAGCTGTGGGGATTCAAAATGTAGTCAAACATGAGCCCATTATGTTTCTGGGAGTTATCAAGTGTTAATACTTTTCATTCTGCTAATAAGGCATCCCTTCATATTCCTAAGAATCAATTTGAATTGTTCTGCCCTCAATCATACTATACACTGAGAAACAACAGCTACTATGCTAGAAAATATAACCTTTAGTCTGGAAGTCCATTGTTAAAAAGCAGGTATTATCTCACTGCAGAAGAAAGGAAGAAGAGGTATTAAGAGTGATGATGCTGATTTCATTGCTGTTTTGGTGACAGTATATTCCCAAGGGGAAAGGCAGACTTGCTGGCTGGGGGGAAAAAAGCGCTCAACCTTAGGTGAGGGCGGGAGATTCATTTTTTTTTATGTAAATTAAGTCTTATTCTTTACAAAGCAGTTCGGATAAAACATCTGCTTACTAGATTGTAAACAGGGTTGAGGGTCCTAGACCTTCACTGTGACCAAATTATTCAGCATTCTCAGTGTAAAACACCGTTTATAAGAGAACTTCCATAAATATCATATGAAGGGTAGTTGTATGGTGAAATAAGTTTAGGAAACACTAATTACCATATTTCCGTCCTCAGATTTGCAATGTACCTTTATATTGTAAAGAAAACTGTTTTAGTTTACCCACTCGGGGTTTTCCCAAAATTATTTGCCTATGAGCTCATTATTCACAAAGTAGATTAGAAAACACCATTCTGGGAGACTTGTGTTGACTGCTAACTTTTCTTTCAGTGCTAAATTCTATATCATTTTGGGCCAACATTCTATCACTTTTTAGAAGTCATAGCTAAAACTTGGGAACATATTACTGCTCCTAAAGAACATGAGAAGAACTGAGATCTGAAGATTGAAGCTTAGCAAGAGCCCATCCTGAAGACCAAGGATGAGAAACAGCACTTGGTATCACAGCCTAAAATTAAAATATTCTTGGGGAAAAAAATTGAATTTGAATCTGATCAAGCCTTGCTAGATCTTACCACCATTTACAGGGATGACACCGTGGAATGCAATCAACAAATTCTCAACTTGAGAAACTCTAGAGAATGCATAACCTGTTGCCTTCAAAAAATAAATTAAAAAACAAAACAAAACATAAAGGGAAGTGTTATCTGTAGATTAAGATACTGAAGAGGCACATCAACCTTGTGGTGTTTGAGGTTTTTTTGTTTTTGTTTTGTTTTTGAGACAGTTTTGCTCCGTCACCCAAGCTGGAGTGCAGTGGCGCAATCTCAGCTCACTGCAACCACCGCCTCCCAGGCTTAAGTGGTTCTCCTGCCTCAGCATCCCAAATAACTGGGATTACAGGTGCATGTCACCATGCCCCGTTTTTTTTTTTTTTTTTTTTTTTTTTTTTTGTATTTTTAGTAGAGACAAGGTTTCACCATGTTGGCCAGCCTGGTCTCAAATTCCTGACCTCAGGTGATCCACCTGCCTTGGCCTCCCAAAGTGCTGGGATTAGGGGCGTGAGCCACCGCACCTGGCCAGTGTTTGAGTTTTGTTTGGATTCTAATTTGAGCATATTAACTATGAAAAAATATTTATGAGACAATCAGGAATCTTTGAACACTTTCAGGATATTTGATGATAGTAAAGGATTACTGTTATTTTTTTAGATGTGATAGTATTCTGGTTGTAATTTTGTAAAATATATAAGAAATACTTTCTGAAATATTTTCGTATGAATAATAAGTTATCTAGGATTTGCTTCAAAATAATCCTGGGGAGGGAGATATCAATAAAAATAGACTTGCCATAGTATGATGAGGTGGATACACTGAGAGCTTAGTACACTATTCTCTCCAATTTTGTATTTTTACAAATTAAAAGTTTTCCAAAAGCAGTTGGAAGAAAAAAAGAGGGCAAATAAATTACAAACCAGATGAATACACTGTTTGAAAAGCCAGTGTAAAAGTTAATTGTGAGACACAGGGACAGAAAACACCATGGATACAACAGAGAAGTTAAGGAGTGTGAAAACCAAGAAAAGAAATTTCAGTGGAGTTTTAAGAGTGAAACAGATTATGAAGCGTTCAAAGCATGATGTCTGGTGAAGAAATGTACATAGCTATACCCTCTCATTTGAGGAAGATGGTTATGAAAAAAGATGGTGGTTGGAGGTTAAGTGAAGGTTTGGCAAGATGTGTAATGCTATGGACTGCATTGTGTTCCCTCTAAATTAATGTGTTGAAGCCCTAAGCCTCCTCCATGTGATTGCATTGGAGAAAGCGACTTTAAGGAGATGATTAAAGTGAAATGAGGTATAGGAATGGAGCCCTAATCCAACAGACCTGTGGCCTTATAAGAAAAGAGAAACTAGAGATTTCTCTCTGTCACGCACACAGAGGAAAGGCCATGTGAGGACATAGCAAGAAGGTGGCCATCTACAAGCCAGGAAGAGGGTCCCCACTAGAATAGGACCATCCTGACACTTTGATCTTGGACTTCCAGCCTCCAGAACTGTGAAAAAAAAAAAAAGCTACCCAGTCTATGGTATTCTGCTATGGCAGCCCAAGTTGACCAATGCAGGTAAAACACGCACATTTACCTCATTAGCCTTTCTCACTACTTTGCTAAGCATTTATCAGGTACTTTTTTTATTATGTTGAAGTTCAACATGGGAAAATACATGTCACTGAGTGGTACTGTTGTTCTGTGTTCCTTTAGGCGAAGGTCGGTCAGGTGCAGCCACAAGAGAAGACACAGGAGAGGCTCCAGGAAACAAGATGTGTGATACTTGCAGGTCCTGGAGAGCCAGTTACTGCATGCTGAGAGGGGGCCTAATGGGAGGAGTGCCAAGGAAGCGGGCTCAGCCAAGCACTGGGGAGAGCTGAGAGAGTGTGAGGACCTGTGGTCAGGTGCCTTCACTGGCGGTCAGGGTGGAGTACACAAGAAAAGGGATTTCACTGGTGCATTTGAATGTTACTAAGTCATGGTTGAGGGAGGGCAGTGATGGAAAACTTGTGAGAGGGACCAGCCTTATCACATCAGTGTGCCTGGACACCTGGAGAAGGTGCTCACAGCTCAACAAGAGGCAGCAGGAAACAAAATAGGAAGTTTAAAACTTTTTAAATTTCACAATACAGCTATGAAGATTCAGGAATTGTTCCTCTCAAAGTTTGTTTTCATAACATGCTCTTTTCACTGTGTTCACGTTTTACTTCTTTAAAGGAGAAAACACCAGCTTTCAGCTTTAATCATAAGCAGAAAGCTTAGATAAACCATGTAAATCCAGGCCGGGCACGGTGGCTCATGCCCATAATCCCAGCACTTTGGGAGGCCGAGGCAAGTGGATCACCTGAGGTCAGGAGTTCGACACCAGCCTGGCTAACTTGTGAAACCCCATCTCTACTAAAAATACAAAAATTAGTCAGGCATGGTGGCAGGAGCCTGTAATCCTGGCTGAGGCAGGAGAATTGCTTGAACCTGGGAGGCAGAGATTGTAGTGAGCTGAGATCGTGCCATTGCACTCCAGCCTGGGTGACTAAGCGAGACTCTGTCAAAAAAAAAAAGCCAAATTTTTCTCCCTTATTACTTTCCAAAGCACAGAGGCTTACTTAATTCAGCTACTAAAAATTTATGCATTCAAGATCTCCCAGTTTTTCTGACCAAATTGATGCTCTTAAATGTTCCTCATTCTGTTTGTCAAGGGTTCCCAATACCACTCTCATGTTCAGTGATTCACTAAGGTTCACGGGACTCAGCATATAGTCACAACTACGATTACAGCAAAACGAGGCAAGGCAAAATTAACAAGGGAGAAAGGAGCATTGGGTGAGGCCCAGAGGAAACCAGGCATAAGCTTCTAAGGGTCCGCTCTCAATGGATTCTCACAGAACACACTAAATTCCTTCAGCAATGAGTTGCAACCACACATGTGAAATGTTGTCTACGAGGGAAGCTTATTAGAGACTCAGTGTCCAAGGCTTTTGCTGGAGGCTGGTCACTTAGGCACTCTCTGCCTAGCACTTGCCAAAATGCCGTACTCCAAGAAGAAAAGCAGGTGTTCGGCATAAGCCAGTCGCACAGTTCAGGCACAGTGAGCCACTCCTCAGGCAACTGTGGAAACCTTCCTGAAATTTAAGATTTCAGATGCCAGCCTGGTGCCAACCTTACAAGCAGGCCTTTCTAAGAGAGCTGTCTCAGACCTGCCATGTTAACTTATCTCTGCACACTCATGTGAAAATCCGTTGTCATTCATGACTATTGAGGGTCTTCACCCACTGTTACCTCTTTGTAGCCTTTAATATTGTGACCACATCCTCTTTCTGAACTTTTTAATTTTCATGATTTTTATACCATGCTATACCATGAAACTATTTCTTCCCTTTTGTGTCAGAAAAGGGGATTATGAGAACAGTCCCATGGTTAGGGACTGAGGGAGGTGGGTGACCCCAAACTGTAACTCTTCCCCTTTCCCTCAGTGAATCTGAAATCAAATACAACCACACATCCCCAAAATGGAAACCCTTCAGAAGTCCAATCCTTCTGGTCTCTATTTGGAATCTGTATCCTCTCATCCCCACATCTCTGTTCCTGCCCCTTGTAGCATACCTCCAATCCAGGCTGAAGTGGCATTTGCCCCAACTCCCCCTGCTTCTTTAGAAGGCTGTACCGCACTTCTAATCTTCATGTTTCTCACTTGGCCAGAGGAACGTTATGGAGAGAAGCTTTGCCACACTACGTTCTGTCTGTTCTATTGCTCCGGGATTTCACATTCACGTACTTCCCGTGCTCAAACTAATCATTGCCTAATTGACCTCTCTCCCTTCATCACTTCCATCCATCCGACTCATACCCAACACAGAACGATCCCTAACCACAGCTGTGACTTTTGATCACTCCACAACTTAAAACTGTCAGTGTTGCCTGTTGCCTATTTCCTAATGAACAGAATTTCCTAATGAATAAAACTCGTGGCCTGGTATTAAGATCGTCCATGACTTAGCCACACTCTCTTTTTCTAGTCCCATCTTCCTCTATTGCTATTCCCATATTCATTTCTAGGTGAATAAGGAAGCTATTTAATAATGCTTCTCTAGATAATTTAGTGAAAATAGATCAATGGGCTGGTTTGTTTTGTTTTGTTTTGTTTTTATGTACCTTTTCTCTCCAGGCTACATTAATTGAGAATAGGATCAAGAACTCATTTGTAATGATCAGCTGGAGCCAGGCTGTCTCTCACCTTGCCAGTACACTGGAATCACCTGGGGACCATTACAAACTGCCAGTGCTTGGATTCCGCTCCTTGGTTTTCTGATTCAGCAGATCTAGGATGTGGCCTGGGCATTAGGGTTTTTAGAAGCTCCCTAGTGTTTCTATAATGCACAACCAGGGCTGAGAAACACTGACACAGAAAATCTGTCTTTGCCTGTGTTGTGTCCAAAACCGACTATGGGACTATTACAACAGAGTCCATCCATGTTCTTTTTATATCTCTGTTCCTCATTTAAAGCCACTGTGCTCCCCTCAGTCTCCACTTCTCTTTGACACCCAACCCCCAATGCCTCTTTCTTGAGAAGCCTTCCCTGATCTCCAGTGAACAGCATTCTCACCACCCCTGAAATGTAGGACTATCTTGCTCATGCCCCTCCGCTTCTGATGCTGCTCATCTGTCTTGTTTCTCACATTATTCTGGTATTCTTGTATTGCTGCAGCCCTTCTTTCCTCGGTGCCTTCCCAAGCACCTTTCTCATAGTTTGATTTAGAATAAAATTTTGTGTTAGGATGTTAAATGAAAATTTGAAAAATCAAAACATTATTTTTAATTTTGCTGTGTAATGCTTTTAATGAGAGATTCACCCAGCAAGTCAGATAGATATATTCTGATCTTCCCAAGTCATGAATTGTTCTGAGAGCAAACACCCCTAATCATTTTTAGATCTGAATCAACTCTGGGCACATTTACTTTACTTCTCACTGACAACTACTCGCTTTTCAGGCTTAGGCTACCAAATCCAAAGTTGCATATTCAGGATTCCAGAACAAAAGAAAACCAAAATAGCCCCCTTTTGCCATGCTGTGTCCTGCTATACATTAGGCTGGGTTTGCATCCAAATGTGAGGAAAGAACAAGGAGATGAGAATTGACATGCATCATTAGTTGGTAGTAGTTTGATTTTCTTTTCTTCATTGCTTCAGGGCTGACAGCTCACCTGCATTTTAAAACAGGCACCTGCTAATTCAACTTTCCAACCTTTAATCTCACCCTTTCACCCACAGCATTTTAATTACCCTACAATTAATATACTCCTGGTTTTACCCACATGGAAGAGTGGGATGGGAGGAGGCTGAGGACAGAGACTGGCTTAATGGTAATTTATAGTCCAGATAGCCCTCTTTTTTTGGTCCCTGGGTGGAAGTCTCTAATCTTGATTCATTCTAATAACAGGCCTGAAAACACTCTCACCACCATCCCCAACACAAACACACACACACACACACACACACACACACACACACACACACACAAATGCTAATAAATGAGACATCATCTCCTTGAACAGAATCATCATTTCTCACTTCCATTCAAAATCTGTGCCTCTGACCCATTCTCCCTCAACCTCACTGCCTGAAGATAGGAAGCCCATCTCTCAGTGGGAGGAGAAAGGAAGGTCAACTGGCAATCCGACAAAGTGACAAAGAGGGCAAAAGTTCTGAAGAAGTTGGGAGAAGGAGGAAAGGGGGGAAAAACAAATAAACAGACTTTTCTTTGCCCTATGGATGCCCACCTCGATCCTTGGAGTAATTTTAAATTCTCCACAGAGGAAGACTCAAGGCCCCAGCTGGCCCCAGCTTTATTCCCACTAAAGGAAGGTCAGTATGCCAAATGGAAACTCCCTGCAAATGAAAATTAAGCTCCGGGTCGTGGGAGGAGTGGGGGAATGGAGCAGTGCTTTCTACCCACCCGCCCTGTTTCCCGAGAAGCTGGCCTTTGGCTGTGGCTGGCGCCTGCTGCTGTTTATTGGCAGTCCTCTGGGTAAGTATTCACCTGGACAGACACAGTGCCATCTGGACCGTGGCCATCCAGCTCAGGCTGCCTGCTGGGGCCGTGGCCCTCCCTCAATCCTGCACACATGAGGACACGGGCTTCGAAGAGAGACTTCATCTGTCTTGGCAAAACTTTTTTCTGTCCATCCCAAGCACTACTGATCTTCTTGAGTAGCCATTTTAGCATTCTACAGGGCATCGTTTGTCCCTTCAGCTCTGCTAATACAGTCTTACCCGAATGCTGGCTTTGAACTGCAAAGAATTAAAATGCCAATCTTCTGTCCCTATGCCTTATTAATGCATTGACCACCAACCACTTGCCATGAAGCTTACCTCTTGTTTCAATGAATGCTCACAGCACATCTCTGGTATTGATCTCTTTTCTCCATTTTACAGCAGATGACTGAGGCACAATGTCTCACCCAACTTAACGCACGAGTTCTCTGAATTTTCTACAATGCCACACAATTTCTCACTTGGTGCTCAGTCTACTCAGTGCTTGAAGTGGCAGGTTGGATGAGTTCTTTCCATTGAGAAAATAAGGAGGTAGGTGATTTATCCAGAGGAGCCACCCCTCTTTGTGACAAACTGGCAGAATGAGAACAAACAAGCTACATTTATTGCTTCCTAGAAGTTAAAGGGATAACATCTTTCCAAAGCACAATTCTTCTCCAGGAGTGATTAGGGTACACCCTGAGCTCTAGTCGTTTGTGGCTAAAACTAGCCTTGTACACCAAGACTTCACTACCCCTGCAGAGACCATGAATGTGGCCTTCAGCTTCCTTCTTAATTCAACCCAGGCTGCCTAAAAACATAATATACACATTTTTAATTGATTTACTTAGGTACCCCTTATATTTCATACTTTAAGTTTTATAGAGCTTTTTCTTTTGAAAAGCACCTTCACATGTCTCCTCAATATCATTTTCCTGATTCTTAGTCCCATTTTACAGATGAGGCCACAAATTCTGCCTCAGGATTCAAGCTCCTTCACTTTTACATGTTATTTCTGTTCTTCAAAAACAAGGATAAAGAAAATTCTCATGAAGTAGTGTTTGGGGTTGAATTTTGTCCTCCAGGAAGATATGTTGAAGTCCTAACACCTAGTACTAGTGAATGTGACCTGATTTGGAAATAGAGTCTTTGCAGATCTAATTCAACGTAAGTTAAAATGAGGTCATTGTGGAGTAGGGTGAACCCTTAACCCAATGTGACTGGTGTCTTTATAAGAGGAGAGAAGACACAGAGACAGACATACATAGAGGAGAACAGCACGTGCTGACGGAGGCAGAGATTAGAGCGCTGCATCTAGATGGCAAGGAACACTAAGGATTGACTGCCAGTAACCACCAAAGCTAGGAGAAAGGGATGGAAGAGATCCTCCCCTCCATACCTGAGAGATCATGACCCTGCTGACACCCTGACTTCAGGCTGCTGGCCCCCAGAACCATAAGATAGCAAAGTTATATTGTTTTAAGTACTACAGTTCATGGGACTTTGTTACAGCAGCACTTGGAAACTAACAGAGGGAGCATCTGAAAACAGGTGTTCCAGAGCCAGGCCAACGGAAGGGATTGGGGCTGCCGTATTTCCCATGTTCAGTCTGTTCTGATTTTTTTTTCTTTTTTCTTTTTTTTTTTGGTGTGGGACAGTCTCTTGCTCTGTTGCCCAGGTTAGAGTGCAGTGACGCGATCTCGGCTCACTGCAAGCTCTGCTTCCTGGGCTCATGCCATTCTCCTGCCTCAGTCTCCCAAGTACCTGGGACTACAGGTGCCCGCCACCATGCCCAGCTAATTTCTTGTATTTTTAGTAGAGACGGGGTTTCACCGTGTTAGCCAGGATGGTCTCGATCTCCTAGTCTCGTGATCCACCCGCCTTGGCCTCTCAAAGTGCTGGGATTACAGGCGTGAGCCACTGTGCCCGGCCTCTGTTCTGATTTTTAAAAACCACATATCACCAGTTGCTGAACTCTCTGCAAATAAAGTTTCTTAAACTTCTTTTGAGTTCCTCAGTGTGACGGGAAAATTTCCATCCTAATTGTTCTTTTCCCAAAAGAGTGAAACACACAGCAAGCCTTTGTAATCCCCATTCGCCAGCCCTATACTGCCTGCTGGAGCCTTGTTGCATCTAACAATATTTCCAGATATTGCCCTCAACTCTGCTTTTCAAATTTTATTGAGTATTAGCAACCCTAATATTGGAGAGCTTTGAAAATCCCTGTGCACAGGTCATACCGGCAGACCAATTCCATGAGAGACTCTAGGCCTGAGCGGGTGACCCATACGTGCCTATTTTAGAAGGTTTTCCAAGTGATTCCAGTCATTTTCCAGTTAAGTCAAATATCCTACAAATTCCTCTTGGGGTTTTATTTCATCAGAGAATAAGCTTAAGTAAATCCCTTCCTGATTACAAGCATCTAGAGCAGGGGTCAGCATCCAGCTCACAGCGTCTGGTAAATAACCAGAACACAACCACGATCGTTGATGTACATGTTGCTTTCTGGTTACAATGATAGAGTTGAGTATTACAAAAGAGATCATATAGCCCACAAAGCCAAACATATTTACTATCTGTCCCTTTAAGAAGTGGTTGAAAGACTGAAATTTCTCCTTTCCTCCCGCAGTGAAGATTCAGCAAAGAGCTTTGCACTTAGTAGGAGCTCAAATGAATTAAATTGACGTCAAGTGAACTGAAATGAACTGAATTAAATTAAATCTTCTTCCACACATTACCAGAAAAGAATCCAAGGTGTTATGCTTCCCAGGAGTATTTGCATTTTAATAAGTAACTCAGAAAGGCCCCAAAGCCTTTATTTGAAGACAGAAAGGAATACCTAATTGCTGAAATTGCAACCACCTGTAATTATGGATGTGCAGGTCTATTAGGTTGAGAAATATCTTCCAGAACCCCTCAGATTGCAGCACGGAGGCTGCCACCCAGCTTACTTGAATACAAAACCTACCCTACTGAAATGCACTCACTAGAGGACTTAATAGTTCTTACTATTTTTTCAAAAATCTCCAATTTTTACTTGTTTTGCTTGTACTTATTTTTGTCAGTCCAACAAGCTCTCCCTGTGGAAGAAACTCATATTGGTTTTCTTAAAATATGTCACTACTTCCTATCTCAAATTGCTAGAATTTTTTCCCATGGGGATTTTTGGCTTTTTTTTTTTTTAAATCATGAACAGGTATGTCAACATAACTATGCAGGCAAATGTATGTATTTAATTTTGCTGTAGTCTATGAGTGATAGGAAACTGCTCTGAATTAAATTCCCTCAATGCCAAATCAACTTAACTGGAGAATTTGTCAGCTGGCTACATTGATGCAAAGGGTTTTAAGATCCTCATAACCTGAGAAGTTCTTAACTTTTAAGTAATTGGTGTAGATGTGTGTAAAGAACAAGTGGCACTCTTGTACCTTCCCAGGGAAAGGGCTTTGGGAGGATGACTTCCAAAAGAGTCAGGAGAGAGAGGACTCTAACCAGAGTCAGACAGATCAAGATTGGAATTCAGACTCTTACTGTTCATTATCCACACAACTTGAACGACTTACTGAACTTCTTTCAACATGAGTTTCCTCAAGTATAAATAGGAGATAAAAAGGGATTTTAAAGAATAATGACATGTTAAGAACTTAGCACAGTGACCAGCACATAAGAAATATTAAATATGATGTTACTGTTACAGGAGTTTACATCTTTGGAATAGATGACTCTAGAGACTTCTAACTCATAGTTTCATAAAATGAAGAATGTGATACACCATTCTATAATTGATGCATCAGAATTGTGTATGTGTTTACTTTATAAACACAATAGCCTTACAACATCTACTGGCAAAATATTATAGTATTTCATGACTTCAACACAACAGTGAAATCTCCCTGTCTTCACATCCTGCCTCCCTAAATAATCATTCTATCCACTGATTTATCATATCTTTCTCCTGGTCAGAAGGTTTGAATGTCTCCTTCTTCCCACAAAACACACATAAATGCTTCTGCGTGTGTTCAAGAACCATGATAATCCAAATCCCCAGGAACTGAGCCTACTAAGTCCCACACAGGTAATGTTTCTTTTATTCTGACTTCTCTATTTCACAAACATGTCATGCCAACCTTCTCCTCTGTGGTCTCAATTACGAACCTCTGGCTTTACTCACTTTTCCCTCTGTCTTCTCAATCTTTTAAGAAAAGATTGTCTCCTCTATCTTTTAAGATTCAGCTTTAGTACAGCATCCTTCCTGATAAGTGTAAGGTCCTCCGAGCTGGCCGCACCATGGTCAAGCCATTGTAACATTCCCTGGCCCTTGAGACAATGTACTTTGTGATATTCCCCATCCTTGTGAATGTACTTTGTAACATTCCTCCCAGCCTTTGTGAATGTACTTTGTTACATTCTTTCCGCCCTTGAGAATGTGCTTTGTACTTTGTAACATCCATCCCCTGCCTGCAAAAAAAATGGATCCTGACTCCACCCCCTATCCCAAACCTATGAGAACCAATGGTAATCCCACCACCCGTTGCCGACTCCTTTCTCGGACTCAACCCACCTGCACCCAAGTGAATAAACAGCCTGTCGATCACCCTAGGCCTCCTCAGGTGGTCTCTTACACAGACGTGCGTTAACAATGAGCCTTCCTTCAGGCCTCGTGACTTTCTCTCTTATTTCTAAATTTGATAGCAACTGTAGTCTGTCATACAATTTAACATTTAGTTAAACACCTTCTTCCATTCTTTATTGCTGTTTTATGTGTACTAGTTGTAGCTGCTTACCCTAACAATATAATTTTTGAAGTCGGAAATATCTCTTAAGATTCTTCTTTCTAAACCATGTACACCCTGTGCTAGGAGGGACATCAAATTTGGTATTAGACACACCTAAGTTCAAACCCCCCGCCCTGGGACCTTGGGTAGGTTTGTTAATCTCTCTAGTCCAAAGTTTCTTCAATTATAAATGTAAATATTGTCACAGAGATTTAATGACATAATATCTACCATCTGGCACATAGAAACCATTCAGTAAATGCTAGTTTTTATTTGATATTCGATTGAATGAATGGTACCTATGAAATCCAGTGCTTTTTTGCTTGTGTCTCACAAAATGTGCCTAAGCTTGGTACGCCCCAGAAAGCAGAGCTTGAGGTAAATCTTGGGCCCTACCACTTTACTGGAGAGTGCAATGCAGGGAAGAAGAAGTGAAATAAAAGGGAAAGGGTGCAGAGGAAGGAAGAGCCCAAGTGCCTTAGGAGAGCTGGCTGCCTCCTTGTGTGGAATGGTACCAATTGCTCATTCTTGGAGTAGAGTCTTCAGAGAGACATATGAGCTACTGCATCTCAGGACAGTGAGGCCAGGAGAGGAAAGAAGGGGACTACATCCATCGACCCTGTCTTCAAAGGTTCTTCCCACAGGGCACTAACTCCCCTGTACTGCTAATTTGTGCTTCTGGTGGGTGCAGAGTAGATCCCCAGTATCTGAAGTCTCAACTTGCATGGGAGACAAGAGTAGATATTGGCCTATGAAGAGGCCCTACTGGGTTGTGATCCTGAGCCCAGGAAGCGTTGGTCATGAAGGCCAGCAGGGGCAAAACCAGGGGCCAAGGTTTCAGGAAACATTAAGACCAAGAAGCCAGATGAACTATCAGACAACTGAACTACTTTATCATTCATTTCTCTCCCATATATTTGTTCTGGGTTTTTTCCAAAGGTTTTGTAGAAATCTTATGTTCTTATTGTTTTGTATATTCCCTTCCCTATGAATGCTGATGAGAATGTATATCTTTTTTTCATAAATAACTTTGTTTTTATTATAATAGCAATAAACATTGAGTGTAGAGAAATTAGAAAAGAGGGATAAATGGATAAGACAACAAAAATACTTCAAAGGTGGGTATGGTGGCACATACCTGTAGTCCCAGATACTCAGGAGGCTGAGGTGGGAGGACTGCCTGCATCCAGGAATTCAAGTCCAGCCTGGGCAATTCTGGGTATTCCTTTAAAAAAAAAAAGATACTTCAGGCGGGGCTCACGCCTATCATCCTAGCACTTTGGGAGGCTAAGGTGGGTGGATCACTTGAGGTCAAGAGTTCAAGACAAGCCTGGCCAATATGGCGAAACGCTGTCTCTACTAAAAATACAAAAATTAGCAGGGCGTGTTGGCACACACCTGTAATCCCAGCTATTTGAGAGGCTGAGGCATGAGAATTGCTTGAACCTGGGAGGCAGATGTTGCAGTGAGCCAAAATCGACCCACTGCAATCCGGCCTGGGAGACGGAGTGAGACCCTCTCTCACAAATAAAAATTAAAATTAATATTAAAATTAAAAATACACTTCAAATTCTTCAAAATCTCTTCATCATGATATATTTTTTTCTTATCTGGATGTTTTTTAAACAATGTACTTTGGGTATCTCTTCTTGTTAATAAACAACTGTCTAGAATCTCATCTCTAATGGCTTTACAATATTTCACTTTATGCTGGAACCATAATTTATTTCATCAATCCTTTATTATTGGACATTTATATTGTTAAAAATTTTTACAATTTTTAACAATTGTCCACACTCTGTCTCTAAGTCCTGATTTCTCCACCTCTCTTCAACCCACCACTAGTAAGCTCCTGTTTTTCATTTGTTTAAAAGTAAACAAGTAAATATCCCTAATGATAATGAATTCCTAAGAGAGAAGTTGCTGACTTAAATGTTTGTACCCTTTTAATGCTATAGGTATATTGTTATCAACTTCTCCAAAAAAGCTGTACCTATTTAAATTTCGCTAACCGTGCTCAAGATTAAGATAGCATTTCCAGATTTGCAGACTCTACTTAATGGCTCTGACCTCAGCTGAGGTCATGCTGAACATGTTGAGATCGACCACGCCTGGTTCCCGTCAATTAGCACTCCATCTTATCTCTGAATAGGGTTGTGAGGGTTTTTCAATAGCATTAGTTCCTCAGGGTCCTGGAACTACCCTTCCTTTTGCTTTCATCTCTACCTGAGAAACTCATCAACCTTATCATCACACTCAATATCATACAATAAATTCATCTTAGCTTGAATACTTTGGGAGTCAACACTAGTTATAACAGATGGCTTTATTCCAGGCCTTGTTGGGACCTTTGTGCTCTGGTAAGAGCAATTCCCACATATGCAATCCTGAGTAACCTGCCTGCCAACCTTAAAGCACCTAACCACAATTTTCTATGTTGCATAATCCTTTCATCTCTGGGAAACATATTCGCCTGCCTAGCTAGGCTCTTGGTGTGCATAAAACAATAATAAGCATTTATACTGGGTGTTTAATCTTCAAAGTATTTGTGAACATTAACTAATTAATTTTCACAACACTTTTGTAAGATTAGTAAGTGCTACTCCTCCCCTGAAATAAAAACAGCATAAACCATTGCAACATTTGACACATCACAAAAAGCCCAGAACCTAATAGTCTGGGAAGAGAAAATTGTTGATTACCAGCTCAGTCATGAGAGGGGAAGGTTGTTGAGCAAGCCAGCAATTTCTCTAGTGTCACAAAAGAAATCAGTGGCAAGACAGCATTCAGATTTTACTTTATTCATGCCTATTGCTATGCTTAGACCAAAAAGCAGTTCGACCACAGTAATTCAGTCAACATTCTGCACAAGAGTTAAGGATCCCTGACAAATTCAAGGTCACCTACATGCAACCAAATAATGTGAAGGAAAGATATAAAGAAAGAGTCATAAATATTCAAATTAATGGTATCAAGGAAGAAAATGTATCTCAGAAAACAGGCGCAGAGGGCATTGAATTTAAAGGTTAGTCATTAATGAAGAAATTCAAAATATAAATGCAAATGACAAGTGACTATGCAATGAATTATAAGAGGACTATCCCATGAATTCTTATTTTGGTGTATATCTATACCAGCTATAGCAAATAATGTTGACAATTAAAAACTATAAAATTCCAGAAAGTAGATAAAAACACAGCTTTTATGACTCTTAGAAAAAAAATCAACTTGCTTTATACATCTGGAACCCAGAGATTACTTTTGAACTTTGTGCCTTGAAAAGATAATAAAAATAGAGAATTCTAAGTTTTCAAAATTTCTATCATCAGCTAAATCATCAACTTCATTGTGCTCCAGATTCCAGTCTAAGAAGAGAAATGTCATTTGCTGCCATTTTTCTACTTTATATGGACAGCAATTATAATGGTCACTGTAGCAAAATTGTGCAAGACTTCTGGAAATCAGAATAGTAACAACAATAATAATATAATGACCCATTGTGTCTACAAATATTATTTATGATAATATCGACCATTTGTGCTAGATACTGTATGCAGAGCCTACTATATAGCAGGAAGGAGTGTGGAAGTCAGCAACAAAGCCTTGACTTTGAATTGCAAAACTTACTGCCACATATTACCAGTCTATCATTGAGCAGGTTATATTCTCTGATACCCAAGTCCCTCATCTGTATAATGAAGGTAACGATGCAGTATTGCTCAGGACTCTTGATGGCAAGTGACCTTTCCTTGACTCCGTATTCCCTTCTAATGACTGCCCTGTTTTCTCTGCTCCTTTGAAAGAATTGTCCACACCCTATCTCTCAGTTCTGATTTCTCCACCTCTCTTCAGCCTACCACTAGTAAGCTCCTGTTTCTACCACCACTCCATTGTAACTGCTCTTTTAAAGTCAGCTTAGAAAACCAATATTTAATTCAGTCCTCATCTTGCTAGACTCTCAGTAGCTAGTCCTCCATGGACATGGCTGAGCACATTATTTCCTTGTGAAATACTTTATTTTCTTAACTCCCTTAATATCACAATTGCCTAGATTTTATATCACCTGAATAATGATGACTTCTATCCTTCCTGTGATTCCTCTTTTCATGCCTGATTCTAAATGTTGGCATATTGAAGGGCTCTGTCCTTATCCCCATTCTACATCTATACCTGCCCCTTGGGAGATTCCATCATATTTCATGGCTTCAAATCGAATATACATTCACATCTCCAGTCCAGATCACTTTTCCACGCTCTGTATTAGCAAGCCCAATGTCTACTCAAAATCTGCTCTTTTATAAATAGGAGACAGTTCAAACTTGGCACATCCAATATGAAAATTGTGACATCTGTCCACTCATCCCATCCTCCGTACTGCCAACCTTTTCTTTGACAGATCTTCTCCATCTCTTTTAGTGGCACTACTATTCATCCAGTTGTTTATACTCACTCTTCATCTCTCCCACCCTCCATTCATATTTCCAATCCATCAGGGGGTCCTGCTTGCTCTGCCTGAGAATATATCCTGCTTCCAACCACTTTCCTTATCTTCACCATAACCACTTTAGTCCAAGCAGGAACATCTCACGTGGATTAATACACTTTTACTTGGTTTCCCTACCGCTTCTCCTCTTATCCCACAGCAGTCCATTCTTGCTATAACAGTCAATACAAAAGTATTGCTTTGGAATATAACTCAAATAACTTTTATATTTGTGCTATAAAGCCACCAATGGTTTCCTAATACCATTATAATAAAATTGAAACTCCTTAGCAAGTTCTAAGAGATCCTACATGAACGGACCATGCTAACCCCACCAATTTTGTTCACTGTGACCTTCTTTACAGACTTGAACACAAGCTAATTTGAATTTCAGAGAATTTGTAAACGTATTTTCTCCTACTGGGAAACTCATGCCCCAGATTTTCACATGGCTGGCTCCCTGACAACCCAGATCTCACCTCCATGTCAATTCCTTAGAGACTTTCTTTGACCTTCTAAATAAAGTTGTCTCTACACACTTACACATGCGTATTTCTTCTCCAATAACCTTTCTAAATGTTTTCAAAGCATTTATTACTATCTGAAGTTACATTAATCATGCATTTATTATCTGCTTTCCCCATTAGAAGATTATATAAACTGAGACCGTAGGTCTTCTCTTCTACATCTCTCATGCCTAGCAGAGTTTCTACTTTACTCACAAGCATTTATTAAATTTTATTATACTATAAGTGAAAGTCCTGCTCAAGCTGGATTAAGGAGAAATAGAAAAAAATAAATGTAACCTGTGGACACTTCCTTTCAAGGATCTGGTCCTCCCTTTAATATTTAGTGAGGAAGCTCAGCAGATCAGATCTTTGAAAGGAGGTATCTTCCTGTCACCACTGCTTGGCCTTATGACTCCTTTTGAAACTTAACATTCTGCCAACGGACAAAGGATAAATGTTCACAGGATCCAGCACCAGTATTTAAAGCAGGACAAAGAAATAAGGATTCAAAGAAACAATAAATTGATAGCTGGAGCAATACTTTTTCTATTTATCTATTTTCTCTTTCTAGCACACCAGAATACAAGCTCTATGAGAACAGGCACTTTACCTTGTTCACCTCAGTGTTGCAGTATCTAACACACTTCCCAGGATATAACAGATATTCAATAAATACCAATCAAAAGAAAATGTAAATACATAGCCTGGATCTTTTTAAAAGCGATTTGTTCTTTTCGTTACCTGGCATCCATTTCTTCTCTTTTGGCAATCATGCCCCAGTTTTCATTAATAAAATCACTCTTTTCTGACTCTCAGGCCATGCAGATGCATCACATGCTTCACTGTTGAGCATGAGTCTTAAGGCAATTAATCATCGTGTTCTATTCTTTAGTCAGTGAGAGTCAGATCCAGATGTTGTCTTGAAATTGTTCATGAAAAGGAGCCCTGAATCTTGAATTTTTCATGGTTGAGGAAGCAAACCTGGCAGAAACCTCGGTCATCATGGGAGGGCTTGTCTGAGGTTTAGAGCTGACATAGATAAAAGCCAAGTAGGGAGATGAAGAGATACTAGATCCAGGTGATACTATTTGAATCCTCGAATCCAGCCAGCCATAGACTTTTTGGTTAAATTAGTCAATAGATATTTTGCCTAGCCAATTTCGTTTAGTTTTCTGTCATATACAGCTGAGCAAGTTCTGTTTTACCTTCTAATACAATTTCAGGCTCCTTGGGGAGAGTGTCCTTGCCTTATACCACCTCATCAAGCACCTGACGGGTCCAAGGAAGATCCTCAATATATGCGTAAATTATCTTACAGGGAATCTGATAAAATTCCAGAAACTGACCTTCATGTGGCCTCTTATTCTTCATTCCAGAAAAATTTATTTGAGATATACTTATCTATATAGAGAGAAAATAAAATATTCAAATTTGTTTTTGCTTTCTTCATACATGGACAAAGAGAGATGAAGAAAAAACATTGAAACTGACAGCTAACCTTAACATAGCCAAAAATAACTATTGGTTGCATAAATTCCTATTGCAATATTAAAATCCAACAAGAATGGGAGTTCTAAAGTGGGACTACATCAGGACAAAGAGTAAGAATGACAATAAAATTAATGAACGACTGCTTTCTATCTGGCAGTGTAGTGGATACTGTGGTGTCCCACCTAGAGCACCTTTCAGAGACAACCATAAATCCCTCAGCTGCTGGGAATATCATTTGCTGATGGACCATAGCTAAGACCCTTACTGGAAATTGTGTCTCACCACAGGGAGCTGCCTCACTCAAGATTACACCTCCCCTCAAGGAACACTGACTGGCTGATGTGCCCAATAAAGGGCCAAGCTTCTTGCCTCAATCTGGATGATGCTGAAAGGATATCTCAATTCCAGGGGTCCCCAAAGAAACGCCTGAGACCTCAATGCAACTACTTTCTCTATGTTTGCTTACTCACTTCATTATAGGTGTATTTCATAAAAGAACCCAATAAACTTTCTGCAGGCAACTCTCCACTCAGAGTCTACTTCCAGGAAGCTTATCTAAGACAGGTAAAAGTGAAAAGACATTAAGAGATGAATAACATGTACCTTTTTGTATAAAAAGAAATAGAAGTTGAAGGTGCAACTGAGAGAGATTATCACAGATTAATGCAAAGCCACAAAGTTCTCATTCAGAACATAATTTTCAGAATACCCTGTAAACTATTGAATCTTATAATAAGTGGAAGAAGGAATTGAAATCTTAATGTTTAAAAACTTAGTATTTTAAAGCTGGATTCCTACCTTCGCCACTCCCAAGACCAAAATGAACTGTGAATGAGTTTAAGATTTAAACAAAAAAACCTAAAACATCAGATAGACAGATAGATAGATCGATGATCGATAGATAATAGAGATTCATATATAGTATATAACATTCATCAAAGTGATTCTGCTTTTCTGACTGAGCCATGAATGATATATTATTGAATTGATTTGAACTACATTGAATTGCCAAGCATGAGGGCTTAAGACTTGAAAACTTTGAAAAAGTAATGATTAAATAATGAATAAGGAAATATTATAGGTATAGTCTGTATTTGTCTAAATATCCCAAAATGAGAAAAGTGGAAACAGTAAGTCTGCCTGGAAATTTTACAGAAGATATTAGAAGGAAGAAAAAAACACAGCAAGTTTCACAATCACCTAAGATTCTACTGTCGCTTTAGTTCACTCTTGGCTGGTTCTTCATTTTGTGCTCCAGACATTGAGGAAGGAAACAACTTAAATGGAATAAAATAGCTGATGTAGAAAGTACCCAGAATGCTAGATTTTTTTAAGACTTAGTTTTTTCTAGAAGTTTTACATTCACAGCAAAATTGAGAAGGTAGAGAGATTTCCCATATCCCCCTCCCTCTACACATGCATAGCCTCTCCCATTATCAATATCCTCCACCAGAGGGTACATTTGTTAATTTATGAATCTATATTGACACATCACTAGCACCCAAAATTTATAGTTTACATCATCTTGCCCTACATTCTATGCGTTTGGACAAATATAGAATGACATGTATCTATCATTGTAGTATCATTCACAGTATTTTCACTGCCCTAAAAATCCTTTGTGCCCCACCTATTCATTCCCTCCCGCCCCTAACCTCTAGCAACCACTAATCCTTTTACTGTCTCCATAGTTTTGCCTTTTCCAGAATGTTATATAGCTGGAATCATACAATACCTATCCCTTTCAGATTGGCTTCTTTCACTTAGTATTACCCTCCATGTATTTTCATGGCTTGATAGCTCATTTCTTTTGAGTGCCAAATAATATTCAATAGTCTGGAAGTAACACAGTTTATCCTTTCACCTACTGCAGGACATCTTAATTACCTCAATGGTTTTACAAATAAAGCAGCTGTATCCATCTATGTGCAGGTTTTTGTATAAGCATAAAGTTTCCAACTCCTCTGGGTAAATACCAAGGAGTGAGATTGTCAAATCATATGGTTTTACATACACATATTTATTTTTGTAAGAAACTACCAAACTATTTTCCAAAGCGGCTCTACCATTTTGTATTTCCCCCATCAGTGAATGAGAGCTCCTGATGTTCCTCATCCTTGCCGTCATTTGGCTTTGCCAGTGTTCTGCATTTTGGCCATTCTAACAGTTATGTGGTAGCATTTCATTGTTGTTTTAATTTGCATTTCCCTGATGACATATGATTTAGAGCATCTTTCATATTTTTATTTGTTATCTGCATATCTTTCTTCAGAAGGTGTCTGTTAAGGTCATTAGCTCATTTTCAATTGGGTTATTGCTAAATTGTTGTTTAGTTTTAAGAGATCTTTGTGTATTTTGGATAACAGTCCTTTATCAGATATGTCTTTGGCAAATATTTTCTCTCTGTCTGTAGCTTGGCTTTTCATTCTCTTGACATTTTTTCTTTTATAGAACAGAAGTTTCCATTTTAATGAAGTCCAGCTTATCAATCCTTTCTTTAATGTATCACACTAATGGTGTTATATCTAAAAAGTCATTGCCGTACCCAAAGCTATTTAGGTTTTTTCCTGTTTTCTACTCCAGGATTTTTATAATTTTGCATTTTACATTCAGGTCTATAATCCATTTTGAGTTAATTTTTGTGAATGGTATAAGATCTATTTCTACATTCTTTTTTGCATTAAAATATCCAATTGTTCCAATATCATTTTTATGAAAAGACTTTCTTTGCCTCATTGTATTGCCTTTTTTTCCTCTGTCAAAGATCAGTTGACTACAGTTATGTAGATGGATGCCAGATTTTTATCTCAAAATTTAACTTTCCTGTTTTTAGATTATTTACTGTTTTAAAATATATATATTTTATTTGTATTTCCCCAGAGGAGTTGAGGTTACAGCTAAAAAGAAAAAGAATTTGCATCTTTATGCAGTATATAACATAGTAAAAATATTTCCATCAAAATTACTTCTGATTCAATTTCTTCATAACATCTGTTTACATTGAACAAAAATAATATGCTGTCATGTATCTGGGACATACTCACACTTTCTATTTTCATGTTAGCAACACAAAAATTGTCATTATTAACTTGATGTAACTGCTGCCAACACCACCTTCAGCACACAGACATGCACATTGCATACTCACAAATTGATATTACTCTATACTTGGAATGTTCTGCAAAAATCAGCAACTTCCCTAGCTCATTACAACCAGTTTTGAATCTTATAATCTGAATAAAAAGTGACATTTTTACTCAAGCAGACACAATAAAATGTCTCTCTAATGGAAAGTAACATCATCATTCTTGCCTATATTTTTCCAAATTTTCTACTATGAGTAGGTATTAGTCTTCTAAATGTAAAAAATGTAACATTTTTAAAGATAAAACAATATATATTCTTTATCTTTAAATTGAAGTGGAAAGTGATAGTAAAAGAGGGACTTTCAACAAAGTAGAAAACGATATTCAAAACGGATATATCTTTTACAATATCTTCCCTGATTAGGAACATCCCACTCTTAACGGTACTTTCTACTAATTCTTTCTTTTTTGTTTTGTTTTTTTGAGACTGAGCCTTGCTCTGTCACCCAGGCTGGAGTGCAGTGGTGCTATCTCAGCTCACTGCAACCTCCACCTCCTGGGTTCAAGAGATTCTTGTGCCTCAGCCTCCTGAGTAGCTGGGATTACAGGCGCCTGCCACCACGCCTGGCTAATTTTTGTATTTTTGGTAGAGACAGGGTTTCACCATGTTGGCCAAGCTGGTCTCAAACTCCTGACCTCAAGTGATCCGCACACCTTGGCCTCCCAAAGTGCTGGGATTACAGGCGGAGCCACCACACCCGGCCTCTACTACTTCTTTAAACACCTACACATCCATTTGTACTTTATGACTTACAAGCACTTATATACTTCTTATATCTTCATGTTGTTTTATATACATATTTGTATATACATATAGAATACATATACACACACATAAATGTATGTACATGTATTATATATACACATAACACAAATGTGCATTATACATTTATGTTGTATATGTATACACATGTATACATGCATATGTATATATGTATATAATACTATACATTTATATGCCTGCATATATGTGTGATTTTCCTAACTATACGTTTGTGATTGGGGAGTAAAAACATCCATTCACTCTCCCTTCTGACCACCTCCTCCAGGATTCTCCCCAAGCACTTCAAACTCCAATCCTAAATCTCTCTCATCCTCTTCTTATCCCACCTCTCAGTTAAACTTCAACACTAGGCACCCAAATGAGAAACCTACAAGTCATCCTACTCTCTCACTTTCCAAATCCACTCTGTTGCCGAATCTTGCAAATCTTAACCCCTAAGTTTCTTTTGAGCCCAGTCCCTTTTCTCCATCCCCTTTGAGACACTTTAATTCTGGTCCTACCAATTCTGAGTTGACTGATTCCATGGACTTCCATAATCTGATTATTGGAGAGTTCAATTTACTGGAATTTAAACCTAAAAGGTTTTGGTTTCTTTTAATAACCGTCTCCGCATTGAAAACCCCTTTTTATATAAGACTTCTATGACTTTCTTCATTATTCATTACAAAAATAATGTTATTTTCTACGTAAGGTTCACTTCTGTTCATTTTTAAAATCTCCAACTCCAGGCAGGGCTCATCACCTGTTCACCATCATTGACGCATGGAATCGGTAGTTCCAGAAGGTTGGAGAAGGGGTGGGAGATATGGAGGCATCTACTCCTCACCTTTATTCTTCCCTTTAACGACGAGCTTTTTAAGTGTGCTAGGGTCAGTAGGAGAACAAGGGAAAACACAAACATCTCTTTATTAAGCTGGGCAAGAGTACAGTCCTCTCCTTAGTTGGTGGCAAGTGCTGGTATCTATGGGTTCAATAAGAATGGATGGAGAGCCCAACACTAAACAGTAATGATCTTTTGTGAGATTCAGCCAGCCTCTCCACTGGACTCCAAGCAGGTGCTGTACTTACTACGTTCCTCCAATGTGTCCACATCTTTGCTCCCTGCATGCCAGTGAGCCCATCAGCATGGTAGCCTCTGATCTCATCTTCACAACATAGCCAACTCTAGGACCTGCTGGCACATGCAAGTGCTATCATTCTTACCTTGGGAACAGGGAACCTGCTAAGCCCATTCCAATGTCTGTCCTTCACACTGTCTCTCTTTAATTCTTTTTCCTTCAGCCAAATGGCACAGGATTGAGTCAGCAAGGTCAAAGGCCAAAAAGACCTAAAAGACTTTCAAAGGGGGAACAAATGCCAGTCTTCCTTTCTTGTGTATAGCGTCAATATTTAAGAGTGATTATCTTGCAGTCCCCTCCCCTTGGCTTTGGGAAGGGAGCAGCCTTTCTCCAAGAACGCTGAACTCCAAACAGCACCCAGACTGCGCCCTATTACTCTTGGCATACGGGAGGGTAAGAAAGGAGTTTTTGGTAGGACTAGTTTTGATTTTGTTATGCTCTCTAATAAGCTCAATAGCTTGCAGTTCTTTATAAGTTGTGGAAATTAAGGCTTTTGTCCTCAACTTTAGTCAATATACAACTCTTATACCCCAGAAAAAAATATATACTTGACGTCTTATTGTACCCCTCATTGATATTCCCATATACCATCTTATTTTTGTTCCATTTATCTTTTCCGGAGAATTGTGGAAGAAACCAATTCCTTGAAAATCAATTTTCTAAAAGCCAATTGACTAAATGACCAACTTGCCAAATTTTTCAAATTCACTCATTTACCAAAAGCTTATTTTTCAGAAACCAGTTCACCAAAAATCAATTCATCCAAGGCCTTTTTGCTGAAAGTCTATTGACCAGAAGAAAAAACTAGCCAAATTAGAGATTTCTCAAATACTTGTAATCTACTGAAAGTTTATAGCAAAGTTGTTTGGGAAATTTCAACAGTCTTTAAGGCTTTGTTTTGAATTTTCAGTTTATTTTAGCTTGTCCTTAGTTTTAGATTTAATATAAGTTTTTCTTTCACTTGTAGCCATTTTATCCCGTTAATTAAACAATAAATTTGTTAGTCTCTCAAAGTCGGATGTCAACTTTGTGCATGGTTCACATCTCAGACATTAAGCACTTCTCAAATTTTTGAAATACATGAAAACCATCCCTTGAACTGAGCCAGACCAAAAAAAATCTGTGAATTCCAAGTGGTAAAAAGGCAACAGAATATTGTATACGTTTTAACAAAATCCACTCAATTGTTTATAAAATCCTTGACATTAAGATATGCATGATACTTATAATTCAAAACACACTACAAATAGGCATTTCCAAAAGCCTGAGACAGAAAGTACAGAAAAATCTAGACATTAGTAAACTTTGCCTGACCGTAGTAAAATGTTTGCCACCAAAATCAAATTAAACGACACTAAAACTTCTTAATAGCCAAATATAATTTCACAGAAATCTTCAAAAATTGTTAAAACCATTTTTTCCCATAATAATTGCCTAAAACTTTGTAAATAGATAAAAAAGTAACTTTTAGTAAATTAGTGAGTTTGGCAAATTTGCCAAATTGGGCGTTTGATGACATTTAACTGAGTGTAACGATGAAGTACACAACTCACATCAGGCCTGATGTTGATTCAAAGGACTGAATTATAACCAAACTGCTCGGGAGGGATGCTTTACGCTCAGCCAGCATGAGAATATGAGCTCAATATGTGCCTGAGAAACCTTTCCATACCCAGGAACATACATTTTCAGCATATGCAAATGACAAAAATCTATACAAAGGAGGTTACACGCAGAGAATTACACAGGGAAGAATGGGTGGTCCACTGTGGCAGGCACAGGTCTAGTAGCGGCAGAATCGTGTGTGTGTGTGTGTGTGTGTGGAGGGAACAGAACACTGGCAGTATCTTGCTAAGTTAGCCAGATCCAAATTTTCCTTGGAAGACATGGCCGGGCCAGCTTCCCTAGGCAAGCTTAAATCAAGTAGGAAAAAAAAAAAAAAGCCTGGCTAGAAAAAAAATTAACAATAATTAAAATACTAGCTACTTTTCACCAAAAGGCTCCTAAGCATCTAGCGTAGGCTAGGAAAAATATCAACTTAGGCTTACCCTAAACAATATATTCTTAAAACCTCGAAACTTTAAAATCTGTGGTGCTTAGCCTCACAAGACAATCCCAGGTGAGTACATGTTCCTCTCCTGTGACTTTCAACAGTCCCCTACTTATGTTACTTGGGAGGGTGGCAGTAAATTTTTAACTCCATGATAGGCATTTGCTGCCTACCAAATATGGAAAAAATAGGCAATACAACATGAAATGAATGACAACATATTCCAACTAGCACACCTCCTGTCTGAGGAGAAAGGAGTAGGAGCTCCAGCAAACAAAAACTCACGGTAAGTGAGCTCCAAGTGTATATTTTGATGCAGTTTTTCCCCCCTCCAAACAGTCTCACTCTGTCCCCCAGGCTGGAGTGCGGTAATGTGATCTCAGCTCACTGCAACTTTTGTTTTGTTTATTCGCTTCCGCTGGGTCTTTACATTTCTAGGTAGGATGCTCTAACTTGTAGCTTACATAAAGGGTATTATCAAAATATTTTCCTCTTTTTTTTTTTTTTTTTTGTTATTTGGTATTTCTCAATTTTTCAAATAATCCTGCATACTCTATGTATGAACAATTAGATGTTGTAGAGTCTACTATTTTACTTTATAAGTTCTTTTATTTTTTTAAAAAAGAGTTTTTCTAAATAACAGTAGGTCTACTAAGAGCTAGGAAACCTAGGATCAGTTCAGCATTGCATTGAACTTGTCAACTGGCTAATGATAAATGCTAGAAAGGTGTGGATTTCCTTCTCTATAGACTGAAACACTAGCTCAGCACACTCTCTTCCAGCTCTGTCTTTTTCTCCATGCACCCTGGATGGACAGGTACCCTAATTCACTCCTTTACTTACAGGGAAAAATGCAACTGAGTGTCAAGCCACTCTGTAAAAGCTGGTCTCTGGAGGTCACCCCATGTTGGTGCTTAAAAAAGAATTTAAAAATGTCTTATTATAGTAAGCAATGTTTCTTAACTCCTCATCTGGAAAACTGTTCCTTGCCCCAGATCTTTTTTCCTCAGCTTAACACTATTTCTTCTGATTCCGTTGTCGGAATACGGTAGGAATACCATTGCCAGCACGTTTGACATATGCTAGGTATTAGCCCTCATCTGCAGATAGCAAAGCTATCTTTCTTCGTCCAATATGTCACAGCTGCATAAGTAAACCATTGTTATCACTCCCTTATAAAAGCATATATTGTAAGATAAATTTTTATATTGAAAATATTGACCTCTACCACTCTGAAAACCTAGGATATAACTGTCAAATTTTTACAGGCAGTTAATTTCTTACTGATATATATAGTTGAAGAAATGACATGTAAAAAATACTTAAATAGGATTAGTATAAAATATTCAAAGTATCCATTGTTTGAAAGTTTTGCTCGAATTTGTGGGGCTGAAGTTCATATGCATTTTATTTGGTTTTGTTCTGCTTTATAGCAATGGATTCATCTATTTTTTAAAAAGTCAGACAGATGCGAGGAGAAAACAAAGCACTTGCTATGGTTTTAAAAATATTTGGGTGTATACGTGCTCATAAAGTTGCAAAATAATCAACATAAAATTTGTTTTTTTAAAAATGAGCATCTTATCTGCAAGTTTTTTAAAAAGTAAATAACTTAATATCAAATATTTTTCCCTTAATTTACAACTACTTGAATATCAATACAACTAATTAGAAGCACTTTTTGTTAATAGAAATATAATTCTTTATCATAAAATTGATGTCATTACCCATTTTAGACAAATCTATTCCAACTTGATCTTGTTGTGCTAAAAAGAAAATAAATTCCAGTTTTCTGTCTTTATTTTTCGATGTGTTTTTCCTTTCAAGAAATACAGAGCTTCTGTTTATGAAAGATGCCTCATTGTTTCTTCAATTTAATTGCTGTGCTCACTTTTTAAATTTTATTTACATATCCAATGTTATGCACATATTTTAGATGCTAATAACGTTCAGGCACTTATCCTTTCATCACGTCCATTTCATCAGCTTAAGTGAAAAGTAAAGAAAACGGACCCAAGAACAGAGCTCTGGGGCTGTTGCCACGCCCAGGAGCCATAACTTCCCATCCACGGTTCAAACTTCTCAGGAAAGCTTTATGGTACTAGCTTCAGCTCCTGGCTTCGTTTCTCCTCCATCAGACACAGGCTTCTGAGGTGCAGCAAATCTCAAAACAGCTCTTACCAACCATCTCTCTGGTAATAGTCATGGCCACTGTTTTTAAAAGGCTGAAAGAAAGTAGATGGCTGCCACAAAATGTGCCCTATCTGGTACTCCCCAACCCATGTCATGAAAAGGCCACATGGTAGACCCAGCAGCTATAAAAAGAGTTGTGAGTTTGTATTTGGATGAAGAAAAGAAGGAAAGAGAAAAGAACACGAAGGCGTATTTCAGATGGGCAAGGATGAGAAAGGACAGCTGGAAACAGCACTTGGTTTTGACATCTGGGTACTACTCTTCAAAGATTAGGAGGCACGTCCTTGCCTTGGGCACTGTTAACGACCTTATAGGCTGTGAGTTAATATTTGACAAAGGATTTGAGCCAATATTAGCTGGTTGTCCTGAATGGGAACTCTTCAGCCGCTTCCTGAATACTTAGGGCTAGATGGGATCAGTCAGGGTTTGCACAAGTTCTGACTGATCAAGTCTTAATCAAACCAGAAGAATGAGAGCAGACTGGTCAAAACAAAAAGGATACCAGAAAAATAAATCTTTTCCAGTGTAAATAGAAGTTTTATTTCTACAAATTGATCAAGAATATTTTCAGATGATATTCTTTGCTGTTTCATAGTATTTCATAAGTTATAACCAGATGATTGGTTTTATTTTTTTAAATACTTGCCATCGTTTGTTGTGAGGCATACATTATTTGCATTGAATTTTGATTTTTTATGGTCCTAATTCAATTTCTATCTCTTCTTTAGCCAGTAATTTCTTAATTAAGGGTTGCCTAAAAATGAAGAATGAAATTTGATATGGGCATACCTGGTCCTGAAACTTTTGTTTTGCACCATTCAATCAGCTGATTAACTTGCTATTAAAAAAAAAAAAAAAAAAAATTCTAGTATGCTTCTAAGACACTATAAATAATCATGACAATATCTAATAAAAATAGATGTCATATCAGAAAACCACAGAGGAGTTTAAACTTAGTTTAGCAAAATCAACAACTTCCTCACAAGACTGATGAACTGCAGTTACATGTTTTTAGCAAAAGCATTTCTAGCAACCAGATAAGCAAGTGTCTTCTTGACATAGATGGATGATAGTGCATGTGCCAGAAGCCAGTGGAAAATAGGAGCTGTCATCTAGAAAATGACAGAGCCATTTCGAGTTCCCCTAGATTAGCACTCCATCTTCAGCTGAGCAGATATACTATTAGCTGAAGGTCTATTGCCAGCAAATCAGAAGCAAGAGGGCAGAGCCCTATCTTTCTGAGATGACTGGAATCATCAGAGGCTCAAAGGCAGAGAATGCACATGACGACATCCCAGCTTTTTGTAAGAGTAACGCCATAAGAAGCCAATCAAATACATGTTTTATCATATAGGTCATTAAAAAGTATTAATGTTTTCACCATAGAGACTAATCAATATTCAAAAATAGTGTAAACTAGAGTAAACATTTTTCATACCCTGTGTCATTCAAAACTGTCCTGTAGATAGGTACCTGATTATAACATCACAGGCTTTGCTACTTAGCTTTATGTAAATAACTCAGCGTGAGGATATTCATCTTCGCAGCCTCGAGTCACTAAATAAACCTTGTCGGACTGACCAGCATCTAGAGAGGTAACTCTGAAGTTAAAAGGAAGGTCCAAAGTGCACTCGATTTAGCAAGACAGGTTTTCAAATGCGGCTGGTTCTGTCTGCAGCAAAGGCTTTTCCAACTTGTCCTGGAGCCCACTGGGGACCGGCTCTTTGTGTCTGTACTTAATTGCTAAGGATAATACGCTTCTCTCCAAGTGGTCCTCTAGCAAAGATGGAGCATTGCTATTCTGTTCATGGCTGGACACTGTGTGGCACACTACTTATAACGCTGGTCCAATGCCTCCTAGGCAGACTGCTGCCTTGTGGTCAGCTATTAGGATATAGCTGATTTCCAAGGATCCACTCAGGCACCATCAAGGAGGTCCACTCAGAACTGTGTGGTCATGAAGATGGATGGCCTCCACATCTGAGAGTGAAAGTTTCCACCGGACATAATGGGCATACCAACAGTTGTGCTGCAAAATAGAACAAAACAAAACAAAAAACTATCTTATACACATTTTTTTCTTCATGGCTGGGGTTAGTAAAAGCGAGATATGTTTAAGTGTTCAGAAGCTAAAAATAACAAAGAAGCCACTTTCCCAGGGAAGAAATGACTGCCTTCCACTCCTGGGTAGTTAACAAAGGCATTTTAATTCTAACTTGGAGTTACATGAGGTGACAGTCTGTATATAATTTAGGACCCTCTGGAGCTACATGAGATGCCAGTTGTGTATAATTTAGAACTCTCTGGAATCTCCTTACTCCTATTAGGCCAAGAAATGCTGCACAGATATTTCTAATTAGTATTATAAGCCAAATAAAATCCAATTACATTGATAAAGCAACTTTAGCAAGAAGTATTCTTCTGACTATGTATTTTGCCTATAATGACATTATTTATCTACAATGTAATGGATAAACCAGAAAATCGCCATTTTTGCAGCACTATCATTTGATTTCAGGTCTGTCGGGTCGTATCACCCAAAAGCCTCCTTTCCCCCTCTCTCTCCCACTCTTTTCTTTTTGTCAATGACATTCCCCGAGATGAGCATTCCAAAAGAATAGCGCTTGCTTCTCTCGTCAGCTTGGTTTTGTCAGCTCTGAACACAGGGTCTTGCTTTGCCATTTTCAAGGTCTCTTTCAAACCCTGGATCACAGCTGGTGCTTCAATCAGGGGTTCACACCGTGAAGAAGCTGGCAGTTGATCCCCAACCAACTCTGCGGAAGATATATAATCTCTTTCACGGCACACAGTGGAATACGCCTTTCATTTCATCCCTGAGAAAGACTGCATCCTTCACAAGTCCTTCTTGACAAAAATATTAATAATGTCCCAGCCTCCTAAGGGACAGGAACATTTTGGGGTTTGAACTGAAGTGACCTTAGCTTGTCAAGATGATTTGACTTTAAGAAATGCAACAGTGAATCCTGTTTTCTATTGTGATTTTAAAATCTGGCATAGTAATACATTTAAGGACATTTTAACTATGGTTATCATGATTAAATGTGCCGATATGAATGAGTGGAGGTTTTATAAAAGAAATATGCTCATATAATGGAATTGATATTCTTCCCCAATGTACAATGTGGAATTTGTTTTAAATCATTTTCAGGGAATCTGTTTAAGACAATATTCTCAATGCTTTAAAAGTGTTTTATTTATACAGGGGGGATGAGGATGAAAGAAAAATATTTAGTGACCAGGTAGGAAGAAAAGCCTAGCAATGCCAAAAACGTGTGATTTCAGGATTTATATTATTATCTGAAATCAACGTTGAAAGTTACTAGGCAAGTCAGAAAACTGAATTGGAATACAATCACATGTAATAACAATTAAGGATTTGAAGTAAAATTCTCCTTCCTTTGCTGTTAACTTTTTTTTTCACATTTTGTGGCTTTACTATAGTATTTGTTTAGCAATTAATGTTCTAAGTTGTAACATATTCAAAGAAATTAAGCCTCCCTCAAATACTGGTATGGGCTGACTCTAAATATGCCAAATGAGGCAGAGAAGTAGTAGATTAGATGCCAAAAAATTGCTTTGACCTCAATTATCCAGGTAGTATTTCAAGAATCACTTTGCATGGCTAAAGAGCATGTAATCTAGTTGTCTTCAACATAATCACCATCTTCTAGGAAAACCATCTTTACACATTATACCATCTTCCATTCACAACCAAATCAGAGCCCAAGGTTAAAAACATAATCTCTCAGTGTCTTCAGGGTGAGAATGAGTTTTAAAGTCCCATATTTCTTGGGTAATTACTCTTATTATTAACGTTATGTGTAGCAGAAAATGAGCATTTTAAATACCGCATTGGTGAACACAGGTGTTTTCCAATGGAAAAAAATAGCTATTTTGTGAAGTTACTCTAATAATTACCAGATACATGTTCTTACATCACCACATCTGAAACTTGACCAAAATCAACAATTAAAAATATCACCAGAGATGCTGGGGGAGGGAAAAATGGGAAGTAGTTGTATAATGGGGATAGCATTTCAGCTTTGCAAGATAAAAACGTTCTGGAGATCTGTTGTACAAGAGAACTACTGAACTGTATTTTTTAAATGGTTAAGATGTTAAGTTTCATGTTATATGTTTTTACCACAATTAAAACTTTTTCAATATTTAAAAAATACTATCAAGGGGCAAACTCCTCTGGAACTAGGAAAATGGGCTAGCTGGGGTGAACTATCTACTCGCAAAAGCCAGTTTTAAGTGATATGGGGCACTTATAGAGAATGCTGGTAAAGTTGCCAGAGGGGTCAAGGAAAACAAGAAGCAACGAGAAGATGATCAATGCCTTTGTCTCCTTGAATAATTTTGATTTGTGCAGAATGTCAGAAATCACCTCTCAGAAAAACCTTTTATGAAAAATATGGCTGGAGAATCTATGAAAAACATTGTTCTCTAACAAGGCTTATTGATTCTCAACACCATCATTGCTTAAACATTGAGAAGGCCAAGTTTCTAAATGTCAGATATGCAACAAGGACTGCTTGGATGAAAGCAGAAGAGAGGGAAAGATGACTTGTTGAGCTTGCACTGAGTGCTTTACATGTGATATTTAATTTAATCTTGTGAGGTAGGTACTATTAATTCCCATATTTCTAAAAGGGGAAATTGGATCTAGGAGGTTAAGAAACTTGTCCTATTTCACCAAGAGAAAATTGACATCATTAGAAATGGAACTCCAATTTAAAGAGTCTGATTCAGTTCAATCTTAATTTTCAGTCTAATCTTAATTTGTTATACCATTCTGGAAAGTCAAAAGTGAAATTGAAGGAGAGAAGTATAACTAGTTTCTCCTACCAGCTCTCATACTCTATGATGACTCTCTATGAACCCCGGTCCCCAGGACTCTAAGCCAGCCTTCTTGAGTGACCCATCACTGAACTGCATTAGTCATTATCTTATAGTCCATCCTTTCAGCAACCGATCATCAATATCCTAATTCTTAGGCACAGAAAAGAATCTTAACAGTCTAGTGAGAAAGCTGCCTGTATACAAAAGTACCTGTCACAATGGGAGTATACCCAAGGTTCCATGTGGGAAAAATTAAAACACCAAAATGGAGGAAGGAGTTAAAGGAGAAGGAATAGATGGGACATAGTATCTACAACCAGGGGCCATGAGAATTACAAGTGTGTTCTCCATCTTCCGAGTCCAAGGCTGTATCCGAGGTCCACCTCTCACTTTTGTGAGCAAGATTCCTAAAATGTTAGGGAAATTAAGCAGTACTTAGCATTTTAATTTTTGCCTTATTAGTATCTGAAACTGACCAAATGACAGACCAAGAATATTTCTTATTCTCTTACTGAGGACTAAATAGGGTTCTTACTTAGAAATCAGGTTGGTGAGGGGTGGGGAGGTGGTGGCTGGTAAGAGGGAGATGGGAGCATAAGACTAATTATATGTGAAAATCCAAATTTCTTAAGTAACCTTTATTGGATACAAACTGACAGTGTGACCTTTCCCCTATGCATACTGTAAATGTATAACATGATAGACAACTGAAGTTTCATTCTTTTGCCTTCTTTCATGAATTGGAAATAATCTTCCAATTTTACATCATGTTTCATATATAAAACATGACGAATGTTGTAATATATAACCTATATAATATATAACCTTATAATATATAACCTATATTTTATAGATTATAATATAAAATATATATCACATAATTTTCCTACCAACTTAATTAGGCCTCCCAAAAGGATTACCTTAAACACACCAAAATGTGATTTGTTGATCATACTTGGGAAAACAGTTTTAAAACTCCCCATATTGCCTTGGGCTTTCTTTGGATTTCTTGGGTCTCATTTTCACAATAAGTTACAATAGATATGCTGATGGGGGCCCGTGGAACAGGGAGCATCCCTGGACAGATCCAGGATAAGGAAAGCTCGCATTGCAGTGTGTGATGCTGAACAACTCTCAGGCGGAAAAGAAGGAGAAGGCTGGACAGGTTCACCAACTATAATTAGCACCATTAAATCCCTTTAGCTGAATTTCTAACATATTGTTTAAAGAATGGAAACATTTATGGGAAAATGTAGCACACCCCTTTTTGGTCACTGTTATTGGATGTTAAAAGCAAATTACATTTACAGGTCCCATGGCTATCAAATTTATTTTCTCAAAACCAAGTTTTCTTAGCATTGTTTGTTATCCAAGATATTTCACAGCTTTAAGGGACCCAGACTTCAAAGTGAAGGAAGCGAATTTGGGACATGGAAGCCTGGGGGCACCAAGTGAAATTACCCATCAACATTAAACAATTACTAGATTTTTTTTTCTGGTCACTTGTTGACCGCAGAGTCAGAAGAGCTAAATATAATTTCAAAAGCACGCATGTATCTTTTTAAAGACACATAGATACATTCATTTGCTTTATCATTTCATAAAAAATCTGGCCGATCAGATGAACACTGTCCATCAGTTGTTGATGGAAGGAACCTTCCTTTGCTAAACATTGTGCAGGAACAGCAGCGTGAGCCTTGGGTCATGGGATAGCACTTGTGCACTCATGCTCACAGGGGCCTTTTTTTGTAAGTGGCACCTGCTGTGAGGCTCTCCTTATAAATACTGACTGCCTGCAGCAAATCACAGATGTTTTAGGCACTAGAAAAACCGACAGGAAGTAATCACTAAACAAAAGACAGAAACAGTAAGGGGTATGTGGGGGGTGGGGGAGAAAAAAAGTCTCCAGTAACTGTTTGGGGAATGTTTGGAGGAATGAATGTAAAGTATAGAGTGTAAGTAGCTTTGCTGTGCTGCTCAGTTTGGCCCAGACCTCAGCTCAGCTTAGCTGAGAAGGCACAGGGCATCTAAGGAGGATGGGACATTGTTACCTAATATGAGTGAGGGCATCGGGCTGGAGAATCCCTTTCATTATTTTTGGTAGTTTGAAGTCCTTAACAATTTTAGTTGTTCTTGTTATTTTGTGGCATTTGAGTTTTTCCACTGAACACCTTCCCCATGATTTTTTTTTCTTTTAAGTGTGAAAATAAATGCTTGTATTGTGGTACAAACCTTTCTTATTAGCCAAAGACCACTTCCCTTTACGCTTCCAGGGGACTGCCCCCACCACCTGGTGTACTGAACGTTGGATGTTAAAAAAAAATCATGTTTGAGTTTATCTTGTTTTTACACCAGTTTATTTTCAGTGTATTTCAAAGCCATATAATAACATTATTTTATAGACTTCCAACTAAGTGCTAACAAAGAAAATATTTGTCTACTCTCCATTCCCTCAACAATTTCTGGACCTCATTTCAAAGAGATGGATGTTACCTGAATGTTAATTGCTTTTTTTTTTCCTAGAGAAACCAAAGCATGTTGTTTGTTTTCATAGGAGCATTTATATTTAACATGTTTACATTGTAAGTCACATTTGCCCTATTCCTTAAATGACTTCCTAATAACTATTTTTTAGCTTATAATCACATTAACAATCTGCCCCTAAAGAATTCTTCAGAGTTTTATTTTTTGTAATTTTTATTTTAATATTTGACAGTTTCTTTGTAAAAAGGAAAGAGCATTTGAAAAAATATTGGGTATTTTGCCAAGTCTGTCAAAGGAGTAACACTTCCACTTTCTCAGCTCCGTCTCATTAAAATTGTATTCTAATTCTGTCTTAACTTGGTCTCGGTGCTTCATAAGTCATTGCCTGCTCATTACTTGTAGTGTGGGAGATGAAATTTATTCAAACCTAATAGCTGAGATAAAGAATGGAAAGGCAGGCAGCTGGGAGAAATGAAATTAGCCTATTTTAGTACTTTTCTGGCTGGATTTCTGCACAGCCACCAGTTATGCCATGTGTCAGTTTGCATTTGTGACACGATCTATGTTTGGTTTATAGATTTCCGTTAGTATGATATTCTTAAAATGAAAATACAGGAGATTCTCCCCTTCCTTTTTTTTTTTGTCTTTGGCATTGAAATGTCACTGAGTATCTGAGTTGATAAAAGGGAAAACATGATTTTCTATAGTTTTCTATAATTATAGAATCATTAAAATTGCCCAACAAAGATTAATTGTTTCATTGTGTTACAATTCATATTGGTATGTCTTACAGAAAAGAACATTAATGACAGAGAGTAAATGTTATACCCTCAGCATGGTTTGAGGGGAAATGGATTTAGAATGTAATGTGACTTACAAGCAATTTCAGGTAGAATACAGGAGGGAGCTACGCTTCTAACCTAAACACTCCATCTCAAGCTTTAAATGTCAAAAGAATACACTGTGGAATTCCTAATTCTGAATATAGAGGAGTATTTGAAGAACACATTGACTAAAAGCATTGTACTTTTCCATTATAAATTGAGTTGTTAAGGAATTATATGGTCTAATTACTAAACTTGGTATTTTTGACTACTTTGATTATGAACAGATATTGTCATTAGTTAGATAATTAAATTGACTGCAATAACAAGTCATAATTTAGAAATATGTTTGAAATTACTTTCTACATGAAAGCAAAGCCTTTGTTGATCTATGTATGTGATTAATGTCAAGTGTCATGAGTTAGCTGAGAGATTTCAGTGTAAAAATATGTGCATTTATATAAAAGAAAGAAGTTCATTTATACTCTAATTCTTAAAGTAAACAATGGAGCTTGATATGTGCCTAAATATAAGTACTGATGGATTTTTTCTGCTTACTCAAAGAAAATATAGAAAGAAAAATACATTTCTTAGAAAGTGATGGTTACATTTAGGTTAGGTTTAACCATTTATGCATACAGTGCAATGTGTACACTCAACCTAGAAACTTTACAAATAATATATTTAGATTTAAATTTAAATAGAACCAGTCAAAGTATTATGTAAGATATGTGGACATTTCTATCAAACCCACTGTAGTACAAAATTACAAAATATTTTATGTGCCCAATAAATTGTACAGATAAGAAGCAGCAGACCATAGTCATAAACAAACTTGTCTTTGATGTAGGTATTCTCTGGTAACAGTAGCTGGATTAGAAAGGTGACCTTCTTGAGAGCATTTAGCATGGCGGATTTCTATTTGCTTTTTATGTCTTTAGCACTGCGAAATTTTGTTCCCAGTTTTTGTAAACCGTCTAACAGAAGAGTAGGTCAAGTAATAATCTAGGACTGAACTAGAAATCAATAGACCATACAAGGCTAAGCCCTGGTATGATTTAATAAAGTCTGTCCAATGAATTATGTAATAAATAAACTATTCAGTGTGTGTTTGTGTGTGTGCGTGTGTGTGTGTAATGTAAGTAAATGCCAAATACAAACTGATGTGAATGTACACAATTATATATAGGATTTGTTCCTGAATATGTATTTCTGGATTTCCAGATAGACAGCAATCATATGCTATAAACTAATATACCCAGATCCATTCGAACTCCATCTGTATCCTTTCTCTTCCCCATCTTCTCCACTCCAGGCACTTGGAATGCACACATATCCCAGTCCTATTACTTATATGGCCTCCATCAAGCAAATAAAACATAACGGTAATGTGAAAACTGATTTGTTACTCAACTAGAATATTTTTGATGCTAAGCTTGGGTCTATATCAATTTCAAATTTGCAATTTGGGCCTCAGAAATTGACAGACTAACGGGCTCTGTCAAGAAACATACTAAGGAACTGTAGCATATGTTCCTACAAAAGACTTTGATCTATACCCTCATTAACAAAACATTTTTCCTTTTTTTAGGCTATGAGAATCTGGTTGCCAATTATACTTAAATTATTATGTTTGGCCCCTTGATTCTTTTACCAACTGGATGTCTTCATAGAAATAACAGCTGCATGAGCGGCACTTTTTCAAAGCAACACGGAAAGAATCTATTTCCACCCCGGAGTCTCACATTAGCCAATTCCCTCTCACCAGAGAGGAACAAAAAATATCTACAGAGGCAATGAATACGAGAGCAAAGGGCTATTATGCATCTATTGTGAGTATAATTCCCTGCTGTGGCCACTGGTCCTTGAGGTCGTGTTCTTTGCTAGGAACTACTGGTTGTATCTGTCCTTTATGGCTGGCGGTAGTGGTTCAAATCTATTTAGCACCAATGGCTGAGGCAGTCAGTGTCAAGAAATTTGGTTGATGACTCAGATTTTGTACTCACCCTCTTCTCTCTTGACATTCTGAGTTCTTCGTATTTCCTCAATAGTTGCATACCTTCTCATGAATGCCAGCCACATTAAGGCATTTGTGGTATCAGATCTCAGATCTGTGGTATCAGAGAAAGCAGAAGTTTCATTGGACTATTTCCACATTATTCTTATGAATAGGCATACCCACACTCCCTCCCTTTAGCTTTAACACACATAGCATAAACATTCTGTATCTGCTTCTTATCACTCTCTGGATCTTTGAAAATTGTTTGCCCTTCTAAATATTTTTTCTTGTCCACTTTTTATATTTTATTTTTCTTGCCTGCTTTATATTTCATTTTCTTCAGAAGTGATTTTTATCTTTCTTTAATTCCAATGTTTAAATCAGCTCTTGCAATCATAAAAAGTGCCCTAAATCTAAAGATTTTCATGCTCTGAGAGTCTTGATTCAGCATCAGACCTAACTGGCCTCTGCTTGTGAAACCTGAAAGGATCTTAAAGAAGTAACTGATTTCTAATCAACAAATACATACCCTCTTCAAAGGCAACATCTCCTCCCAGTTTTTTCGAGTTTAACATCCAGTATCCTCCCACATTTTTACTCATCCTGGCCTTCTAATCTATTTCTTCTACGTCTCCTTTACCAACATGCCTTTATACTTGCCAGGTATTAGTTCACTCAGTCATCACAGATGAGCAAACCAACTCAAAAACACCAAGTACCGAGCTCTAAAATGACTTCACCAAAGATACACTTTGATAAAATAGGTCACATTCAAGCATAAGGTATATTTCCAAATTTGTTAAAGAGCAAATTTCCAAAAAGATAAAATCATGACTCTCATACAAATATAAAATAAACACATGTCAAAGATTGTATTTAGCTCATTAATTGAGAGAACTGGTAAGCGAATGCTAGTTCAAAGGAAAATCCACAGAACAGACACATATATAGATGAAGAATAGTGAAATAAATTCACGGATGTATAAAAAAACTTCGGCAATGGAGAAGACGAGTTGAGGCTTCACAAGACAGAATTGATTTGCATGCTGAAGAAAAACATCATTTGCATTACTACCAGTTTTCTACAAATTACTTTCTACTTTACACAGCTGTAAAATGACACATTTCCTATACAGGACCAAGTAATCCTCGAGGTTCCAGCATTTGTTGGAGACAGAAACAAGATGTGTTTGATTCTCTTTAATTCAACAAATGAATGAATAAACACCCTTGATTATTGTATTTAGGATTAAATTATTCATTCAGTCAACACATATTGTTTCTTACCTACTATACTGGTCCATGTTCTAGGTAGGGGAGACAGTACAGTTAATAAAACAGAAATATTTTTGTTTTATATTCTATTGGGGAAAAATAGAACATGAGTAAATAAATAAATAACTTATAAATATATATTAAATGGTGTTATTGCTATGGAGGAAAATAAAGCAAAATAAGGTAGATAAAGCAAAACAAGTAGATAAGACAGGGAAAGGTACTGTTTTAAAGAAGATGTTTAGGAAAATTACACTGATGTGGAGCTATTTGAGCAGAGACATGAAGGAAGTGAGGGTGAGTTGTACAAACTGCTGGAAGAGGAGCTTTCTAGGCAGAGAGAAGAGCAAGTGCCAAGCCTGAGACAGTAGCAGACTCTCGTATATAGGGCCAGCAAGGAGGCCGGCATGATGGGGCAGAGTGAGCCTGTGGTCAGAAGGGACAGGGCAAGAGAAGCAGGCAGAGATAGAATGATGGAAGTCCTTGCAGGCCATGATAAAGACTTAGTGTTTCTAAGTGTTATGGGAGGCAAGTGGAAGGTTTGGGTCCTGAGAGTGGGGATAGCGGAGAGGAGGGGAGAGCAGGAGAGGGGAGGAGAAAGGATGATGCCTTTTACTGGCTGCTGTGGGAAATGGGGCCAAGATTTATTGAAGATCAGTTAGGAAGGCTCTCACAGTCTTCTGAGAGATTACAGTGGCTTGGAGTAGAATGTAGCTGTGGAAATATGAGAAGTACTCTCTTTTTAGCTATTGTGTGTGTGTGTGTGTGTGTGTGTGTGTGTGTGTGTGTGTGTGTGTTTGGGTTTGTTTGTTTGTTTTGAGTTAAAGTACTGCTCTGTTGCCCAGGCTGGAGTGCAGTGATATGATCACAGCTCACTGCAGCCTCAACCTTCTGGGTTCAAGTGAGCCTCCTACCCCAGCCTCCCCATAGCTGGGACTACAGGTGCATGCCTGGCTAATTTTTTTGTTGTTTTGTTTGTTGTTGTTTTTTGTCTTCTGTTTTTGTAGAGACAGGGTTTCACCATGTTGGCCAGACTGGTCCCAAGTCCTGGGCTCAAGTGATCTGTCTGCTTCAGCCTTCCCATTATATACAGGACCCATATACTTGGTCCTGTATAGGAAATGTGTCCCAAGCCCAGACTGGTCCCAAGTCCTGGGCTCAAGTGATCTGTCTGCTTCAGCCTTCCCAGTATATACAGGACCCATATACTTGGTCCTGTATACGAAATGTGTCATTTTACAGCTGTGTAAAGTAGAAAGTAATTTGTAGCCTTCAGACTCATGCCTGGGATTACAGGCATGAGTCACTGGGCCCGGACGTTTAGCTGAATATTTTAAAGGTGAGGCCAGCAGAGAAATTTCTGCTCCAACCAGCAAGAACAGGAAATAACTTTGCAACATACACACACACACACAAACATAGAGCCCATTTTTTACTCTTCAAAATTATTTCCTACTTCAAAGAAACAAAATTGTTGAAATGGCAAAATATTCCTAGACAGACGATTTTTTTTTTTTTTTTTTTTTTTTTTTTTGAGACGGAGCGTCACTCTTGTCTCCCAGGCTGGAGTGCAATGGCTCGATCGTGGCTCACTGCAACCTCTGCCTCCCAGGTTCAAGGGATTCTCCTGCCTCAGCCTCCCAAGTAGCTGGGATTACAGGCGCCCACCACCATGCCAGGCTAATTTTTGTATTTTTAGTAGAGACGGAGTATGCCATGTTAGCCAGGCTGGTCTAGAACTGCTGACCCCAGGTGATCCGCCCACCTCGGCCTGCCAAAGTGCTAGGATTATAGGCATGAGCCACTGCACCCAGCCCCAGAAGATTATTTTTATCATCTCTCATGAAGCGTGTAGAAAATTAACCTGTTTGTGCCTTTTTTTGTTTTGTTTTGGTTTGTTTTTACTAAGTCCGTAACACAGGTGCTCATTTGCAAACCAGAGAGCCTTATTTTGTGTTACACATAAAAGCAAGGTGATTGAAAGAATATCATTCAGTTATGGAATCTAGGGAAAATGGGATCAAGCTTTTTAAATTGGTAGGGAAATACGTTTCCTAGATTTTTCCATGGGAGAGGTAGAGGAAGAAAACATTTTTTCCTCTGCCCTTCTTGGTTCTCTGCCTGGAGCCCTACAAATTGCACTGACAAATGACAAACTAATAATCGAAAACAGAATTGTATTGACAAGTTCACCTCTCATATGTGTCAAAGAGTTATTTAGAATTTGAGGTCCATACACCTAACCTACTTAAAAGGGAAGAGAGAAAGAGCACTTACAGAAAAGCAAATGACATTTTGGAAAGCCAAAGAAGCCACAGGTGACTAGATGGGAGATATCATCATGATCTTGTGACAATGTCCTGTTTGGGTGTAGTGCTGACTTCTCTCCAGGAAGAAAAGATTAGAGATGCTCCCACTAAGGGGATTTCTGACAATTTCATTCTTCTGAGTTCCTTTTGGGACGCTCTGCATTTAGATAGATGAGATATTTATTTCAGAAACTCAAATGCCTTTGGCTCAAAAACAATTCTTATACCAATGTAGCATATTTTGGGGTGGCAAACCCTGATAACTTTCAGAGACGAATATGAAAATATGTTTTATATAAAAGAATAAAAATCTTAAAAAGAAAATCAGCCAACATGGTGATATCCCATCTGTACTAAAAATACAAAAATTAGACAGGCTTGGTGGCAGGCACGTGTAATCCCAGCTACTCGGGACGCTGAGGCAGGAGAATTGCTTGAACCAGAGAGGCACTGGTTGCAGTGAGTCAAGATCAGACCATTGCACTCCAGCCCGGGCCACAAGAGCAACAAAAAATAAATCTCAAAAAATAAAAATAAAAACAAAATTAGCCAGGTGTGCTGGCATGCACCTGTAGTCCCAGCTACTTGGGAAGCTGAGGTGGGAAGATCACTTGAGCCCAGGAAGTCGAGGCTGCAGTAAGATATGAGTGTGCCACTACCCTCCAACCTGGGTGGTAACAGAGCAAGATCCAATCTCAAAAAAAAAGAAAAAAAAAAAAAAAAAAAGTTTGCTTAAGCAGTTGTGTACCAAGTAAGAATTATGCTTATCACAGAAGTCACACAATTTTATCAAGTAACTGAGATCAGTATTCACTATGCAGTTATAGAAAATGGAAGCTCTGGGGGTTTTGTCTCTTGGCTTTGGTGCCACCTCCCTCTGTCTCTGTACACGAGAGCTTCTTCTTTCTTCCCCCTTCTTTCTTGCCTATTAAACTCCCTGCTCCTTAAAACTACAAAAAAAAGAAAGAAAAGAAAATGGAAGCTCTGTGTCACCAACTTAGAGTTTAGTGTTTGCCAAAAGAACATTTCCTTGTTGCAATGACAATAAAACCCCAAACCAAAGGAATCTAGCTGGATGGAGCTTAGTTTTGGAAGTTCATCTGGAGAATTTTTGCTAACATTTTTGTTGAAAACATAAATTTCCAGACCCCACTGCAAGATGTTTTCATTCAACACATTTGGGTTGATATCCAGACATCTGTACTTTACAATTTTGTAAGGATTTTGATGATCATCCACTACAGGGACCTGTAAGTTAAGCCACAATCTGCACCTGAAAAATTTTCAGAATTCACCTACTCAAAGACAGAATCTGAAAATGAAGTTTTGTTTGCTTATTTGGAATACACAGTGCTACTCATTTTATTGAATGATAGAATGTTGGTGCTCAAAGATTATCTGGTCAGGCCGGGCGCGGTGGCTCAAGCCTGTAATCCCAGCACTTTGGGAGGCTGAGGCGGGCGGATCACGAGGTCAGCAGATCGAGACCATCCTGGCTAACACAGTGAAACCCCGTCTCTACTAAAAATACAAAAAATTAGCCGGGTGGGCGCCTATAGTCCCAGCTACTCCGGAGGCTGAGGCAGGAGAATGGTGTAAACCCGGGAGGCGGAGCTTGCAGTGAGCTGAGATCGGGCCACTGCACTCCAGCCTGGGCGACAGAGCCAGACTCCGTCTCAAAAAAAAAAGATTATCTGGTCAAAAAGAAAATAAACAGATGAAACAACCAAGGCCCAGAAAGTGCCCATTATCCACAGAAAGCCCAATTCTCCTACACTTTCCTCACCATACTGCCTGTATTCCATCTGGACATTACTTGAAGAATGTGTTTAAATATTTTCCACATGTAATGTGTTTTCCTTACTATGTTGATGTGTATTTCTGTTTATCCAATTTCTACCTATTTTCAAAATGTAATCAAAACAGCATCTACAGATACATATACAACAAATACACTTCCATATACAGCAAATACACATGAAGGAAAGAGAAAGAAAGAAAGAGAGAGAGAGACAGAGAAAGAAAGAAAGAAAGAAAGAAAGAAAGAAAGAAAGAAAGAAAGA